>NW_020800322.1:0-171272 GCF_003590095.1 Trichoplusia ni
TGCTTATGGGTGTCCTTGCATCACGCAGACCATGGACTCAATTTGTTGCTACTGACAACTTTAAAGTAAGAATACTCTTACAAAATACCTAATCTGTTAAATTGATAAAATTACACTACTTAAGATAGCCAGTATAATCAAACGGTACATAGTATGTGTAAAATATTCTTCAATTTACAATTAGTTGATTTATTATTTAGTAAGATAATCGTAATAGATGAGTTTTAACACTAGAATTAAATTATTTTATATATTATAACCAATCACATTGATAAACTGTTGCGACATTTTATGAATGAAAGTTAAAACAAAAAAATGTTAAATACATTAACTAAGGTTTTATATCAAAATGTTCCTCTTATTAGCTTTTTTTTGTTTCAGGCTCCACCATCTTTGCCTCGACTGTCCCGAAGATTTTATCGAAATGTGGAATATTTTCAAGCCAATTACCTGATGGTGTTTCTGGGACTATTTGCTTATTGCCTGTAAGTTATACAATTTTTATTTTGTAATTTATTAGATTATGTCCAAAAAGCTGAACTATCCAATATTTCTACATTCACCTATTGTCTTTTGTTTCAAGAATAACCACTCCACTTCTGCTGATTGCTATGGTAGCCAGTTTCTTTGGGTATAGAAAGCTAACATCAGGGCCCAATACTTGGAAGGTATGAATTAGTTATGATTAAACATACATTAAATACAAGTTCACAATTGGTAATTCTTTGGTTTGTTGTTTCAGCCAAAAGTAAGTTCATTCAGAGTAACTATTTGTTTTCTTAATCTTATTGTTTCATTTCATGATTAATATAAGTGTGTAAATATTAACTGACAGCTGTAAGGTTCTTTACCTATGACTAAACCTGTGTGTTAGGTTCTTTTCTTCCTTTTATTAATTAGATCTGTTCTACAACAACATTGTTAGATTGGTGGCTGGGAGTTGACTAAGCCACAGCAGTATGCAGTAGGGGCAGCAGGTTCCATGGCTTTATGCTGGCTTGCTGGGGCTGGAGCTGTGCTATTTTGGGTGTTAGGTGAGATCATCTGATGTACTAAATAATTACTTTGAAATCAGTTATTGAAACATATGCAGTGTGTTTTATCGAGACTATGGTAAAGCAGCGCGAACTACGCCATTGCGTTAATGTAATAAATGTACCTTTTTCATAATTCTCACCAGAGATTTTGCTACTAAACACAATTTTCTAATTACCTCTTGTAAGTTAATCGCCTATCCTAAAATGTGCAATGTGTTGCAGGCGCCACTGTTACGGTAGTGGCTTTGCATGCTAGCTTCTTCGATGCGGAGGCTTTGCCGGCTTCCGACGACCCGGAGCAGTTCCCCATGATAGAGCAGGTGTGACACGGCCACCTGCCGCTGTTCTTACCACCGCCCGGCCGCATCACCCACCGTATTAACGAACCAAACTGACACGCTTCGAATATGACAAATAGTTTGCAATACACATAATGCTTTTGGCGAGTCATTTTGACATTTCATACTAAATATTTTTGGTTAAAAGAAGTCTTCGTTATTAGCATACATATTTATCCATAGCAAAAGTTAACCAAAGACCGAATTGTCTTACCCTTCAAACTCTCATGCACTTTTTAGCTTAATACTTGGCGGGCCGGGTGACGCAGTCAGTGCAAAAACTAAAAGAGGATTAGTAAAATCAGTTTTCATTCTCTCCTAAAGTGTATAAGTATGTACTTAAATAATACTTATCGTTTATTTTTGTAATGTAGTCAAAGCAATTGATATGGTGTAATAAAAATAATTACCTATATTGCTCTAATGCAAGTTACAATTAAGCCAAGATTTTCAATGTATTTGTTATAATGTAATTTAAATTACATTATAACAAATACATTGAAAATCTTGGCTTAATTGTAACTTGCATTAGAGCAATATAGGTAATTATTTTTATTACACCATATCAATTGCTTTGACTACATTACAAAAATAAACGATAAGTATTATTTAAGTACATACTTATACACTTTAGGAGAGAATGAAAACTGATTTTACTAATCCTCTTTTAGTTTTTGCACTGACTGCGTCACCCGGCCCGCCAAGTATTAAGCTAAAAAGTGCATGAGAGTTTGAAGGGTAAGACAATTCGGTCTTTGGTTAACTTTTGCTATGGATAAATATGTATGCTAATAACGAAGACTTCTTTTAACCAAAAATATTTAGTATGAAATGTCAAAATGACTCGCCAAAAGCATTATGTGTATTGCAAACTATTTGTCATATTCGAAGCGTGTCAGTTTGGTTCGTTAATACGGTGGGTGATGCGGCCGGGCGGTGGTAAGAACAGCGGCAGGTGGCCGTGTCACACCTGCTCTATCATGGGGAACTGCTCCGGGTCGTCGGAAGCCGGCAAAGCCTCCGCATCGAAGAAGCTAGCATGCAAAGCCACTACCGTAACAGTGGCGCCTGCAACACATTGCACATTTTAGGATAGGCGATTAACTTACAAGAGGTAATTAGAAAATTGTGTTTAGTAGCAAAATCTCTGGTGAGAATTATGAAAAAGGTACATTTATTACATTAACGCAATGGCGTAGTTCGCGCTGCTTTACCATAGTCTCGATAAAACACACTGCATATGTTTCAATAACTGATTTCAAAGTAATTATTTAGTACATCAGATGATCTCACCTAACACCCAAAATAGCACAGCTCCAGCCCCAGCAAGCCAGCATAAAGCCATGGAACCTGCTGCCCCTACTGCATACTGCTGTGGCTTAGTCAACTCCCAGCCACCAATCTAACAATGTTGTTGTAGAACAGATCTAATTAATAAAAGGAAGAAAAGAACCTAACACACAGGTTTAGTCATAGGTAAAGAACCTTACAGCTGTCAGTTAATATTTACACACTTATATTAATCATGAAATGAAACAATAAGATTAAGAAAACAAATAGTTACTCTGAATGAACTTACTTTTGGCTGAAACAACAAACCAAAGAATTACCAATTGTGAACTTGTATTTAATGTATGTTTAATCATAACTAATTCATACCTTCCAAGTATTGGGCCCTGATGTTAGCTTTCTATACCCAAAGAAACTGGCTACCATAGCAATCAGCAGAAGTGGAGTGGTTATTCTTGAAACAAAAGACAATAGGTGAATGTAGAAATATTGGATAGTTCAGCTTTTTGGACATAATCTAATAAATTACAAAATAAAAATTGTATAACTTACAGGCAATAAGCAAATAGTCCCAGAAACACCATCAGGTAATTGGCTTGAAAATATTCCACATTTCGATAAAATCTTCGGGACAGTCGAGGCAAAGATGGTGGAGCCTGAAACAAAAAAAGCTAATAAGAGGAACATTTTGATATAAAACCTTAGTTAATGTATTTAACATTTTTTGTTTTAACTTTTCATTCATAAAATGTCGCAACAGTTTATCAATGTGATTGTTATAATATATAAAATAATTTAATTCTAGTGTTAAAACTCATCTATTACGATTATCTTACTAAATAATAAATCAACTAATTGTAAATTGAAGAATATTTTACACATACTATGTACCGTTTGATTATACTGGCTATCTTAAGTAGTGTAATTTTATCAATTTAACAGATTAGGTATTTTGTAAGAGTATTCTTACTTTAAAGTTGTCAGTAGCAACAAATTGAGTCCATGGTCTGCGTGATGCAAGGACACCCATAAGCAAAGCTGGCCCAGCACCGCTGCGCACATGCTGAAGTAACCTGGAAGACGATTCCTAACAATTAGGAATGTAATTTAAACTTTTGATAAATCATTAAAATAACTTTGGTCTATAAAGAAGAAGAATTAATAGATGTATAGAAGGAAGGTTTGTTAATAGGAAATCATATGAAAAGCACTATGTGGTGTATACCTATGCCATTATAAAAGAAAATGATTGTTATGTTAATCATGTTTACAAGATAATGAAAGATATTGTCTTCAAAAATAATGCCGCACGGCGGTGAACAAGATTTTGCCATTAAAAACATATCAAAACAATAAACTGTTATCAAAGAAATCAAATACGTTATAGACGCTAGTACCAGAAGAACAATTATTCGGCAAATGTAGTGAAGTACCTACTCCCTCACGCGTTCAAGATAAAATGAAGATTATGTTTATGGCGAGTAACCATATCATTGCGAACGATGTAGCATAAACAAAACAAATCACACAGCAAAGAAAACACCACGTAGCGAAAATTTGTTATTATAAGACTTACAATTCCACTTCATTGACATACTTTTGAAAACCTTTCTTTTCTACTGTAGCATTAATTTCTCCCGAAAGATCAATATTAACGTTTTCAGACATTTTGCAGATATCTTCAAACTGTTGTCTTTAATATATTTCAACCAGAACGATCCTAATTTACACGGCAGTTTGTCGG
This sequence comes from Trichoplusia ni, assembly GCF_003590095.1. Classification (NCBI taxonomy): domain Eukaryota; kingdom Metazoa; phylum Arthropoda; class Insecta; order Lepidoptera; family Noctuidae; genus Trichoplusia; species Trichoplusia ni. The sequence goes on from NW_020800322.1 coordinate 4,410, forward strand.
TACACAATTGTTCAATTTGTCATCATTCAATCAAGCAAAGCAAGTTATGATATAAATGTCAGTGTCAAATGTAAACTTGGCTTGGTATGAATATGAATGTAATTTTAATTTAATATTCAAAGAATCGCTAGGTAACTATTATATAGAAGCAACAACTTAAAGTCTTAGTTAGAGTTCTGGCCACCTTGAATAACAATGTTTTGCATTAAAAAGACAATTGCATAACGAAAAGACATACAGAAATATGTTTAGAGTTTGGAATAACAAAACGCTTAACCCACGTCATTGGTTAGATATGCCAATATTGCCAATCAAATTCAATCAATTGTCAAATCTCTAGCGATAATAAACAAATTGGCTAAATAGTATGCAGTGGAACAGTTAGTCAGGACAAGTGCGATTAATCAATTTATTTACTTGTTCTATAATAAGGTATTCACGCGTTTTTTTAATAATGATGTCTAGTGTATTATATTTACTTTTTACTCTGGCATTTGTGACAACTTTTGGAGATGTTCGCTTGACTGTACAAGACGGTAGATAAATTACGTTGATCTAATTGTAGAAGCATTTTGGTTTTCATTTAATAACCCAAAGGTAAATTTATTAATATTTCAGAGTTCATATTATGCCGTTCTTGTGGCAGCGACCTGGCTTCCTCTGAATCAATAATTTCAAAGACAAGCTCGAGATCTTGGTACTCTTTCAATGATACTTTGTACTCTAAAGAGGTCTTAGTGCAAGTGTTCTCAACTAGTGTATTCTTCCACTATCCAGTGATATCCTTTAGCCTTTCGACTTGTGTACCTACTGGGGAGGTAATACATTTTAATGAATGTTCTATTTTTGCTCAATGTCTTTTACCACCATAATGCCTTACAACAATTTCAGTGGGAAGAAAGTACTTCTTGGTTTCCTGGTTACCGCTGGAAACCCTGTGTGTGCCCAGACTGTGGAGCCTATGTTGGATTTGTCTTTGAACCTATCAACCTTAGTTTAGAGAAACCATCAAAAACATTTTATGGGCTCATCATGACAACTCTTATCAGCGAAAGTTGTAAATATTATAATTTTTATAGGTGATTGTATTTGTGATAAGTTTATTGAATGTTGACATTGAGATCTAGGCTAGCTGTGGTATTATTTCATGCCTTGGCATCTATCATCATCTTGTGTTGTGGATATGGTTTGTTCTTGTCTTTATTCATATTTGGGTATCCGTTATAAAGTTCTACAACAGTTTACTGCTTGACAGTTCATTCTGTAATTGTTTCATAACACCATCATTGCATTTGGTTCAAGATCATTACTTTGCTCAAACCGGAACATACAATTAAGCTTAAAACTATCTTTGTAATCTGTATTTACGTGCAGAATATAAACTACGTGTGTACAAAGGTTTGTTTAAATCCATTCTGCTTCGGTGGAGTGAGTTACTGTTAATTGAAAAGGGATGTATTCTTTGTCTTTAAGACCAATTTCATAAAATTCATATTACACATCTGTCTCACTTGTTTAGGATTGAAAAAACCTGTTATATCACTATTAGTTGTGAAAATAATCTGTTTTTTATGCATCATATCTCGAATATGTATCCACAACTTAAGCCAAGGTCAAGTTTACCCAAACCTCTATTTACACAGTAATTTAAGATCGCATTTTATCACGTGCCTTTGACGCGCCCTTCATTTTCTTTGGAAACTTATATTTTACAAAGGCCAAACTTGTTTTTTTCAGTCCTCAACTCTTTGACTGTGTACCCTGAAGGTACATCTAACTAAATATGGCTGAATCATTGACAGCTGAAGAATTAGAATTCTTAGCTAAGTGTGAGGAAGAACTGAAAGATAGATTCACTGAGAAAGATGATGATTTTATGAAAGTGTACAATGAAGAGTTGTCCAAGCCACCCATACTTGACTCCTGGTGGATTCCCAACTCTGGGCGCCGCTTCGACCGACGCAACAACAGGCGGCACCATCCGTACGAGCGCCCCGACCACCGGGACCGTGGGTACGACAGGCGGGACGACAGGAGGGACCACAGGGGATACAACGACTACCACGAAGACTCGGGGCAGGGATACCGCCAACAACGACACAGATATCATTATTGACAACCATGTTAGCATCAAATTTGTATTATAATAAAAAATAAAACATTTTCTTTCTCAAAAGAATATATTCTCAATTATTATGGCTTGATTTACATTTTAACAACTTAGAATTACATAATAAATCATCACCGATAAAGTAATGTAGCTACAGCAACCGTAAGATGGAAACTATAACGGAATAAATAAATATTTTAATTCTCACTGCTACTCAACAAGTCTAATGATTATTAATTTATAACAATAATTATGCCGATATAATTTTAAAACCTAAGTTCATCTATTACATTCCTGATGTACACAAACAATAACAACGTCAACATATTCTGCATGAATAGACGCACGCGCTATATTTGATACTCCATCAACACCTGGGACAATTTTTGGTACTTGTACTTCTACCATCGATATAAACAATAGTTATTTCGCGTGGCCTGTCACAAAAATATATATATATTATATCTCATCTAATCCAGGGACTGAAAGGGGTTACGGTATAAGGTTACGCTACCGGTATAAAATAAGTGTACCTTAAAAAAATAAAAGTTAGGGTATACCGCTATTTAACCTTTATGCGATATCGGTACCGAAAAATATAGCGTTGACAGTTGCGGGACGTGGGCGAGGGGTGCGAGGCACCGAAAAGGGTGGTCAAGGCCAAGGCACGACCGTGCGCGCCGGCAACAATCCTGTTTTCTTCGTCTTTCCATCTTTTTCATACCTTTATTTAGTAACGGCTAAGTACTGCTAGCGAAATATACCTTTTTATATTGGCAGTGGCGTAGCGTGGGTGGGGCGGAGGGGGCGGCCCGCCCCGGGCGGCAGCCCGCGGGGGCGGCAAAATGTCGCCGTTGAAGCGGGTTGAGATCTGATCTATGATTCATTCATTTCATTACACAGTATAATTTTCCATTTTTATATAAAATTTTGCGCACAAAGGATTTTTTAAAATTTATTTAAAAGAAAAATTGCTAAATTACTGACAGAGCTCTTTATAAGGTTTGTTTGTTTACATACGAACGGCAACATCGCATCACGCCGCGCCGCCCGCCCGCCGCGCCGGCGAGGCAACGCGCGCGAACCGAGTTGATCTGAATCTGAAATCTTTTGTTTTACGAGTCGGCCCGTGTCGATGCCTCTCTTTCGCACTCATTGAATTAGTACTACGCATTCATTTGTAGGTACTTTGTTTGTTTTAGTGCATCGTGAAGTGCCATTACGCAATCACGCATTACTCGTATGTTTGTTTTGCGAGAGTTTTGGATACGGAACGAAAGTCGTTTTGATTGTGTTTCGATCTTTTAAATACTATTGAATCTTCTAAAACTAAACATTTAGATCTTTACCCAATCTTTGAATTAGTTTTTGAAAATGAAAAGAGTCAAAGAAAGCGGTGCGGAATTCCGCAAAAAAAGGGCTAAGAAAGCAGCAGATGCGAAAAAGTCTCAAGGTGCATTACTGAAATATTTCAGTTCTAGTTCTGGTTCGAAAGCCACGTTAACGTCTTCGGTGGCATCCTGCAGCAGTGGAAGTGATTCCAGTGTAAGTAGATATATGATTCCTCCATCTAGAATCGTGTGTGGCCTAGAATTACTCCAGTTATTTTAGACATTTTATTGGCTGGGTCGCTCGCAATAAATTGCAAGGTTCTTTATCTAAAGTAAAAAATCAAAATGTGTATGTATGTGCGTTTGTTTTTAGTTGTCAGCTCTATAGCCTAAGCCGCTAAACAAAATAAGATGAAATTTTGTATTGGGAATGTTTTGTAAATGTCTAGGAATATTTTCTTTGTTTTTTGATCACTTGATTATTTATGGTAGGTAACATAATTTTTCATTTAGCCGCGCCGTCACCAAAACCACTTTTGTTTTGTGATAGTTAAAATACTTATTTGAAATTCTAACGTGTCTTCTAGCCAATATTCATGGGAATACATAACTTATTTTACAGGCACAAGAAGAAGACGTGCCTGGCGTCGCAGTTGGAAGTAGTTCTGGTCCCACCACAGAGCAGGGTCAAGACGAAGTCGACTCACCAGATGTGCCTCAAGCATCTAGTCATAAGCCTGCAGAAAAAGTGAATGTTGCCAAAGAAGACATAATTGAAATCGTGCCTTCTGCTCCTGCCGAAGTCAAAGATGTGAATCTCGACGATGTAGGTTGCTGGCCTTCTCCTATGACCGACGAAGTCAGAACGCTTCTAGTACGTCGCGGGTCTGACTCAGTACAGCACATCGATTCCAAATTTGCCGATGTTGTTCGCTCAGGGACTTCAACGAAAGGCGGTACCCGAAAACTAACCAAAGAGTGGTTCTACAAACCATTATCTAATGGCGAAAAGGTTCTCCGAACATGGCTGGTGTACTCGCCTCTGAAGCAGTCTTTGTATTGTTTTTCTTGCAAGCTGTTTGGCAATTCCGGCTCGAACTTCGCATCTGAAGAAGGATTCAACAAATGGTGGAAGCTAAATCCAAGAATCGGAGACCATGAAAATAACCTGGGCCATGAACAGAGTTTCTTGAAATGGAAGGAGTTGGAAGTTTGCCTGAACTGTAAAGCAACCATCGATCAGAAACAACAAGAAGTTTTCGAAAGTGAGGAGAAGAAATGGAGGGATGTATTGTACAGGTTGCTGAATATTATCCAGTTCTTAGCCAAACAGAATCTGGCCTTCAGAGGACATCGAGAAGACATTCGAGGAGATGATAGTGGCAATCGCGGGAACTTTCTAGAGTTAGTGCACCTCCTAGCTGAATACGATCCTCTTCTAATGGAACACCTGACAAAGATAAAGCTGGGAGCAAGAGTGTCAGTTTCATATCTGTCTCCAGAAACCCAGAATGAATTTATAAATTTACTGGGACAGCAAGTTCGATCCACCATCATCCGTCGTATTCAAAAAGCTAAATATTATTGCGTAATCTTCGACAGTACACCAGACATCTCCCACAATGACCAAATGAGCCAAGTTCTGCGATACGTACATATCGAAGGAGAAAAAGTCGCTGTGGTAGAATCTTTCATTGACTTCTTCCAACCAAAAGGAAAAAATGCAGAAGATCTCAGCAACGATATAATCGCGAAGATAACATCAGACGGACTGGACATACAGAATCTGAGAGGACAGGCTTATGACAATGCTGCCACAATGTCAGGGATCCACAATGGAGTTCAAGCCCGGATTAAAGCACTAAATCCGAAAGCTCTATTCGTTGCATGCACAAACCACTCACTAAACTTGGCTGGGGTACACACTGCTTCTGAATCAGTGAATTCGGTGACGTTTTTTGGAATTCTAGAGAAGCTATTTGCCTTCTTTTCTGCATCAACTGTTAGATGGAACGCTTTGGTTGCCGTCACAGGTCAAGCAGTGAAACGAGTCACTGAAACGCGTTGGAGCGCTAGACATGTAGCTGTCAAGATGCTTAAAAATAAGTTTGAGGGAGTTCTTGAGGTACTGGAACAATTAACAGATTCATCTCAAACTTCCGAAACAAGATCGGGAGCCAGTCTTCTCCTGACAGCCATGCAGTCATTTAACTTCCTAACTTTTCTTGGCTTTTGGGCTGCAGTGCTACCTGAAGTAGATGACGCACAGATTTACCTGCAGCAACGAGGACTAAGTGTGGATAAGTGTGCTCAGAAACTCTGCGCTTTGAAAACCCTCTTAGTGGAAAGTAGAGACCGTTTAGTGCAAGAAGCAATTGACTTTGCTAAGACTCTTTGCGAAAAACTCGGAATCGAACTCAAAACGAGAAGAATTCGCAGGAAAAAACGCATGCATGGCGATGAATCTTCTGCAGATGCAGCTTTGTCTCACGAGCAGGAAATCCGTCGAGAGGTGTTCGCATCATTGGACAAGATCATTCAAGAAATGACGACTCGATTCCAGCAAATTCAAGAAATATCGGACAAGTTCGGATTTTTGATGCCAGCAAAACTTTTGGACAGCAAGTTCGAGTGTGATCTTTCCCATGTATTAGAAGACATCGACAAGGACGAGTTTCAGATGGAGCGGAAGCGTCTCCAGCAATTTATTGCCTGTTCTGAATCAGAGGAAGATATAAGTGGTAAAGGACCACTGGAGCTCCTCCAGTTCATTCAAAAACTGAATCTCGGAATTTCGGTTCCAAATATAGTCATCTTGATTCGTATATATTTGACTTTGGCGATTAGTGTGGCAAGCTGTGAGAGAAGTTTTTCGAAGTTGAAGCTAATAAAAAATTACCTCAGATCTACTATGAGCTCCGCTAGATTATCAAACTTGGCTATATTGTCGATTGAACAAGAATTGGCTGCTAATATTGATTTTGACAAAGTTATTTCTGACTTCGCTGCTCATAAGGCTCGTAGAATCCGCTTGTAAAACCGCTCATCCAATTTTTTCTTCAATAAAAAGTATCTCATTGCCTGTGCAATTTAATTTTAATTAAGCACCTATAGAATGGGGGCGGCAAAGTGGGTCTCCCGCCCCAGGCGCCAAAATGGCACGCTACGCCACTGTATATTGGTACCCAAAAATTAAGGTACCGAAATAAAATTAGGTATCCAAATATAGCGGTAACAATTTTTTTACGGTATGACGTCATACCGTTATTTAAACATACCGTAATTTTCGGGTTATTCAGTCCCTGATCTAATCTCATATAAGAATATGTTGTATATACAGTACACGAACAAAAATAATAAACAACGCCACTATACTGGCCACAGCGGTGAGAAGCGCGCGGCGCGGTGCTGGCGCGCGAGCTCACACCACACGATACATAATATGTTATACGACCAGATAGATCTGAGTAACATCATGCTAACGATTACTAAGCACAATGACGATTACATTCATCAAGCATTCTAAGATAACTATTTTAGTTTTTTTTTACTATTTATTTAATTAATAATATTCATATATTGGCTACTCATCTCTGTACTGAAGCGTCACATCACGAAAATAATCTATGGTTTCTTGAAAACTATTTGATTGCGTGTTCGTATCCCGTAGGCTATCGTTAACATTTAGGTATGACATCAATGACATGGATGATAAGGATATGTTAGATATTCACTAAACTGCGATCAGCACATCATGGTATGTAGGTAATAATCAGTGACAACGCTCCAATAAGTGAAAAAATGCAACCATAATAATCAAATCACAGTACAAGTGTAACATAATTATGCTCACTAACTTAATATTATGACTCAATACAATCAGACACGACAACATAACATACAAAATCTACACAAAATATTAATAAATAAAATATTTATACTGACAGTGTCACCGATCCTGCGCGGGCTTCACGCGAGCGGCTCGAGGCTCTCGGCTCCTTGGCAAGATTCGTTATAGCTTTCGCTTTGCCAAACACCACCAAATACCTCCGAAGCGAGTAATCAATCAATTTGAACAAGAATCACTTTCATAAAATTAATGCGTGTTACATTGCTCGATACTGGACACTAGTGGACGCGCCTTTAGTCGGCGCTAAACATATAGTAGGTATGTAATGATTGATTCGTTAATATATAAAGTTCTACATAACATACAGATTTTTATAGTTACAAATATGCCTTTAATTTCCTTAACAACAATGCACAATATTAATTGTATGAATTGACACGTAATAATTATCGGCGTGGGGCACGTCGCCCCGCCCGCCGGCGGCCGGGCCCGTCCAGACGCCTCCGTAACTTACACACAAATGACAATTGACTAGGATGAATGCTCCGGCTCCGCACTCGTATCCGAACACGCCTCTAAATTCGGAGTGGATGAAAACATTGGTCAGGTTTCAGTACATTTGACTAGAAATGCGCGTAGACGTTAATAATATTGTCTTCAGACGGCCGATCGAGGTCGGTCTGCGCCGCTCTACGTTTCGAGTCACAATGCGAGTACAAAATCGTTTTCAGACTCATCGATACTAAAGTCGAAAAGACTGACTTGTAAAAGTGTCAAATCTTCGTAGCAAATTTCATAAGATAATCTAAAGCTTATTTGTTGATTTGAAAGTAGAGTAGTGTAGCGCTATGCGTGGGAGGGCAGCGTGGCTGCGGCCCGGCTCGAGCAGAGGGCGCGGCGCTCAGATGAAGGTCCAGCACTCCATGATCTTGACGATGAAGTCCTCGCGCGTCGTCAGCGGCTCGTTGCCGTACGTCTTGCAGCGCTGCGTGCGGCCCAGGTACAGGTCGCCGTCCAGCCACAGCCCGAACTTGCCGCTGCGCAAACAGAATTCATTACATCAGTACCTGCGCTCTCAAATAGATTATTTACGTTGCTAATGAATACCTACAGCCTTGAATCTATAATAATCATTTTGTAATAGTAAAAACATTTATTTGCATACTGAGTGTTATATAAAGTACACGTAAGTTGAAGTTTGTTTATTTTCCTGTTAGTGGCAAATCGCGATACTTACTCGCCGGCGCCGATCGAGATGTTATCGTTGCTGCCGCGAATGAAGTACATGTTATCGCCAGTCCAGCCCCAGTACTTGAACTTAGTTTTTACGGGCGCTACTTGATCTGCAAACATAAAAAGAAACACAATAAGTAATTATTAAGAAAACACTAGAAATTTTCTGGTTCAAAATCTCCTTAAATATTTGTAAACAGGGAGAATGTCCTAAAAGACTGCGTCGATAGACTATAAGTCATATTCGTTCATTTACCAGATTATTTTTCTTAAAATAAACGACTCCCGCACTAAGGGATTTAATCCTTGTGTCGCGGGGGGTTTCACAAACATACAAGTCAAGTGGATCCAAAACGCTACACGACACACACAGTTGTTTTGGCGTGGTGACCTCAACCATCGGTGCAGGCAACCAAATTACTTCACTTAGGAATATCAAAAATGTCTCATAATTCTGCGGATATCGCTGAACTACTTTTCTGAATTGCTAAATAATATCTTCTTCCTTACCATCCTTGTCATCCTTGTTGTCTTCCTTGTCGGTGTCGGCGGGCTGCGAGGCCCGGCGCGTGTCCTCCACGGGCTGGAACGAGAACAGCAGCGACTCGCCGGTGCCGTAGAAGTGCTCCGACGGGTGCAGAGCCGTCGACGTCAGGGCGCCGAACACCTGCCAATGTATTATATGTATGTTACGAATATGTGTAGAGTCGTGATACATAGTAATGATGATGACTTTTTATGATAATTATTTAATCAATAAATAAGTTGTGATTATTAATTAATTAGGGTTGTTAAATAAGTAATTATAAATGAGACAGAATTATATAGTCTAAACTACTTCATCATAATTATGATTCTGGGGATAGCTTTGTAAAAGTTTACTAGTAAATAGTCAAATGGCATGGATTGGAGAGATCGCTTCAAACCAATGTGTAATTCAATCGAATGCTTCTGTATTGGAGACCAATTTTGCTTACGCGAATAGCAGACTAGAGATTTTCAAAAATTAAATAATAATTTGTTCCTCTGTGTGAACCCCGCTTATGCTCTTCATAGTAAAAAAAAATAAGCAATGCTACCACATAGTACTTCATTCCGAGGAATTTGTATGATTATTACGTTATACGGTAAAATCAATACAAGTAAAACAAACCGTGCAGAACGTGACGTAATATTTAAATTTAACGCTTCAGATTAATCGAGTAACAAACTGTAAGAGGAAAAAATACAAAAATAGATTTAAAATTAACAATGTATATTGTTTTATTAGGCACGTGCTTACATTGTTGAAGCTCCTAGAAAGAGGCGTTAGTGCCTGGGATCGCGGTATTTTGTATAGTCTTTCATGGTGCGTTCCCCTGATCGTACAAGGGAAGGGTGAAGCACTCCGGTGGTTACACCGGTAGGAGTCCACCCAAATACCTCTTCGGCAAACCCGAGGGCCGAAGAAGTCGATAAAGATTTCCGAGGCTTAGAAAAAGAAGGTTATGCTTACATTGTTGTCTGTGTCTTGTATGACGAGCAGTACGGGGCTGTCGACGCGCTGCATCTTGCGGTACATGGAGGCGAGCGAGAACCCGTGCTGACTCGTGCTGAACGTCAGCGACCACATGTAGCCCTGCGCGCGCGCCGGCAACACCGAGCACAACTTCTCTCTGGAAAATAATACACAACTTTGTAATGCAGTGTCGCTCAAAAGGTTAACATTATAACCATAATTATAAGCATATTTTAATAAGAAAACAGTAAGATTAAAGAGTTACAAAGTGCTCTAGAAGAACAGGGTAAATAAGTTCAGTAACTCGGGCGAACAAGATGTAACTACGAATGTTTTTAAGTTTACAATGCAGTGTTATAAGCACGCATAACGCTACAGTATGTGTAGTAGTGCCTCGCCGTACCAGTAACGGAGTTTTATAAATTACAAGTTGCGTTCAAACGTTGCAATCGGTGTTCTTACATGAGCATATTGTTGACCAGTATAATGCTCAAATGTAGCCCCACCTAAGTAAAAAGTCACCCTGAGGTGAAGTCTTTGTGGTTCTCAAATAAACATTTAAAACAAAATATCGTTTATGAAAGTATATGCTATAGAAGTGTTGTTATTACCTGTGTTCCATGGTGAATACCTCCGAGGTGCCGATGAGGTCGGGCGGCGAGAACTCCATGTCGATGGAGGCGCCCGACGAGTATAGCGCGCGGCGAAGCTCATCGCTCATCGACAGCACCTATATAACACACATACTCGTTATAACAAACTATACTCAAACATCAACGAATTAATACTCAAAATCAATTCACAACCTTTTACAATAATGTGTTTATATCTATCAAATGAAATACAGGAAATAGATAGGTCTTTCTGTCCTTTACTTTTTTTGTAATCTTAGAGAGAAAGTTACCTAAAATTCAAAGGTTTTTGGGAAAGAAATTTAAGGCTTTGCAGAAAAAAAGAGAGAATTTTTGAGGTAATTGCAACAGTTGTTGATTGATTTGCAATCACTAACTGAGTCGATATCGCAACATTCGTAACAGCCACGTATTAAACTTATTGTTTTATGATCGGTAATTTGATAAAATTTACGTAAAACGGCTCATAAACAAAAACTGGGCTGATTAGGTAATATCAATGTAACATTCTTTCAGAAGGAAAAAAGTAATTTTGGCTATGTAGTGCAAGGAATTTCAAACAGCTAATTTGTCTACAAGATCCAGTAATCATAACGGGGACTATTTATATTTTATACGATCTTAAAAAAACATGCTGAAAATGGTATGTACAAATGGATACTGATATGAAAAAGTTTTTGCAATGATTAGTGAATGATAATAATATCACGGTGTCGCCGCTTTTTATAAGCCTCAATACATCTTTGAAACGGCAACACTGAGAGTCTTACCACAAAAAAGGTTTTTACACACATACAATTCTTATTTTATACGTTTTTGTAGTAAGACGGTGGATGTATGACAGTGGCAAGTCGACAAGATGCACTAGCAGGTGACGCATTCCCGAGCTACAGTTCACATTCAACATTCACAGTGAACAGTGCGTGTTCGTGCGCACTACTCCAACTAATAGTATTATAATACACAGCATTGTATCCAATAACTTCCTTAATAATATAATCTAGATAAATATTATTTTGTTACTATTAAGAAGAGTGTCAATACAAACTAGAATGTAGAGACTATACAAGTCAAGACACTACAGATGGTGATATTTACAGAAGAAGGTTCTAGGTTCAAGAAAAATACGAGCACATTTTTAAGTTACAGTCAAGTATAAAAATACATACAATCAATTTAAAAAAGAACTAATTTATTTGTCTATTTATATGCATAAACTATGAAGCACGTTTGACATCAGGTGGCACCGTCTTAAGTAGGTAAAACAAGATAATTGCTCAACACAGCTTGTATTGCAATGTTAATTGGGCAACGGAATTTAAATCATTCTAATAAAACTTATGTCATAATTAAGTAGATGTTTCTCGAATTCTTTAGTTGTACGTTTCGCAAGGCTCGCAGCGAAAGACCTCTTAAAACTGACTGACCCCGAGTTTCTGAAAGGCTGTCCGATTAAACTAGTTGTCAAACACAATTAATGAGCCAAAACCGGACTTAAAATTTTGGGAGATATTAATGAACTTTTTTTAATTTTGTTCGGCATTTGGGAAACTAGCCGCTAGTCCCTATAGTAGCCCGGTGCATGTGAGTCCTCACCTCGCATATGGAGTGTATGGTCCCGCGCCTGCGCGCCGCGTGCCCCAGCGTGCCCCGGTCGCACACCGAGTGTATCGTGCCCCTCCTCCGCATCGATGCATTAAACATTATCATCTCTATTTTCCGCACCTTAGCCGCGATGGTGCGCGCGAGTCGACGTAGCAAACGTAACATTATTATTTTATCAATCGATTGATATGTATTTAAGTCGTCGTTATTGTTGTATATGGTGCAATATGTTGAGGCGGAACCACGGAGATTTATTGGTAACAAGTACTTATTCACTGCTTCTAGCTAATGCGACGATGCGCTAAGGTTGAATCCCAACGGGGGACATTTTGTATTTGTTATCTTATTCCCATAAGCTCGATTGAAGACTAGAAATTTACATGACCTGGGTGTAGGCCCTATATCATGCCAGTCAGAGCGAGTGAATGCATTCGCGGCGTTGTCTGAACTGACGAATGTCGTTGCCTCATCCTATAAGAAATTTCGTCACAGTCTTAATCTATTGCCTTTATCTTCAGCTAAGCTCGAATGTGGTTCAACAATATGTGGATTAGAGTCGGATTACGGATTTACTGCGGCAATTAAATGGCAATAAATATCTCCTGATAACAATCTTTTGAATTGAGGGTTGGGCCAATGAAAGAAATCGAATACGTGAGCGTCACCAATACTTAATCGCGAACTCATTTAGTAATACCATGTCTACCTCGTGGTCTATTAAAGGCATACTTAATATGATAACGGTGTCGAAGATGACCAAAAATATTGTTGTTTAAATTTAAAGAAGACAGGAAAAGAAAGTGAATCATTTATATGAAAGTGTGACACAAATCTGAATATCTGAACACCAGAACACGCGATCCGTGTGACATCGAGATGAAAATGTGCAAATGGAACTAGCATGACCGCTTCTAATACACAAAATATCCAATCATTTCTTAAAACAAAACAAATATCATTCCACGAAAAAAATATAGATAAAATGTATGTAAAAGGGTAAAATAAGACTGGTAGGAAAAGGGAGCGAGGCTAAACTGTTACAATAAAAACTTGCGCGTTGGCAGCCAGGACGGCAATCCTTCATCAATGTCCATTTATAGGGTCTGACAATTATATAACATCTATGGAAAATGAACCTTAACGTATAATTAACTCCGTCTATATTATGAAAGTGAATAAATGGGTTGGTTTATCGAGGCTACTGTTATTTTTTCTATCTCTACTAATTTAGTTAAGATTTACGAGTTTTTTTTATTTATTTTCGAATAATTATTAATAGCCCACTTTCACTAAATTCAGTCTTGCACACATGAATGCATCTTTTTAGATAATATCGTATCAATGAATATTGTACTGGTCAAAGATGAATATGGTACACCTGCAGGCTCTATAATAGCTCTGTACAAAATTGAAGAGCAGATTTATATTAAAATTCTCAATATCTATAATAGCCCTTCTCCTAATTCTAATTCTGTTGCCTCAGACAGGACTCACAATGTTCCAAATCTATATCCTTATGTGACACCCACCTAAGTTGATAGCATTTAACGTATCGAGTATTGAGTAAAATGAATAACGTATTACGTGAATGGGTCATAGATGAGAACGTTGACAGACAGGTTTTCATTTTTCCTGTTATAATCATCGAGAGTTAGTTTATTCTAGCGTATACCTACTCCAGCCTTAATATAGATGTTCAATAAAAAGATATCGATATAAGTCCGATGATCTTTTGATTATCGAAGTCAATGTAACGCATTGTTTACGTAAATATGTTTATATTTAGACATTTAATATAATTATATACATATTCATTGTGACATATCACATATAATACATATTTATTTTGAATTGAGATTTTTTGGCACGGTTCTTTTTTTTGCCAATAAGATGACAAGTTCTACTGTAATAATTGTTATACAACTAAAGATTGGTAATGAATGGCTTGGCAACGATTAGATAAATATTATTTATTTTAATTTATATGTTGTATAATCCCATAAACAAAACAATGCAAAATACATGCATCATCAACCGTATCGAAAACGTTATTGTAAGTAATGCAATTTAATCCGAAACACATTTATTTCTGACAGCCGAAGAATGATTACAAACATTATCTAGACTAGAGTTACAATATTGACTAACAAGTGGCAAGAAATAAAATTACCTCATGAATATACAATGATATAAAAAACAAAGCTCGCACGGTGCCCATACATGGTGTTTCATGATCCGCGCGGCCCCTACACACACATATCTGGAGTACCGGATTATAGAGTGAATTAATCAATATTTCCTAGACCTTGTTTATTTTATACCACAAAGCTGCTGACCTCCTTTACTGGTGGAAAATTTGATGTTTACGAAATATGGAAAACTCCTCTGTTTTCCATATTGGATGGTTTAGCTACGACCTTTTGAATGCACGGACAGCCGAGTGCTTGAGGCCATTACGCCAAACCCACTGGACGTGATGTGTCGCTGTTTCAATCCCCGGGTACGCCAAGCATTTTGTGTGACCCAAGAATGCTTGTCCTAAGTTAGGGTGTCTTTTTGCCTGCACTTGAATGTTTGTGAAACCCCCCGCGACACAAGGATCAAATGCGTTAATGCGAGGCTCATTTAAAAAAATCTAAACGAATAGGTTATAATTAACGAATAAACGTTACACGAATAGTTAACAATTCGGAAGAAAGTGTGTTACCTATCAACTAATATTAAAAGAATGTTAAAAAGTAATCTTAGCTTTGTCAAACAATCTTATCGGTGCATAAACAACAATTGGTCGGGGAACACGTGGCGGAGCCTATGCTGGACATTAATGTTGCTCACGCGATAACGAGATCAGTTTTCAATAGAAACGATCGTGGGGCCTACAACATGCCTGATATAGGTGTGTAAAAACAGATACCGGTTATTTTTTTTTGCTCTCATATACGCAGCCCAATTGGAATGTGTAGTTTCTTACGAGATTTGATCATGAACAAATTAAAAGACGGTAAGAAATTGTAAGCTTAGTTATGTTTGGACAAAAAAGTAAACCTTCAACTCATACGCATTGGAGGAAATGATAGATCGGAAACAACGTGTACGAAAAAATATTATTTTAGACTACTAAACATAAATTAGGCAATGGGTTAAACAGTAAGGAAAACCGAATTTGATTTTTTTCCTATAAATGACAATAGAGACCCATGTTCACCCAGAACCGAGTTAGGTATATCTAGGTTGCGTACTAAACACGTCCGCATAGGCGTGGAACAATTGAACACCTATAACCCATAGGTGTTTGAAAATATTGGCATTAAAAACTCAACCTACTTATTGAATATTATTATACAATTAAAATGACCTCACCTATTCAGAACTCTATAAGAGAGCTCTACAATACTCGTAATTGTATTTACGAGATTCACGATAACACGTCAAGACAAACATAGCATTGTTAGTTTTGTTGACATGATATTGTTTTTGTTTTGATAAATAACAGTAAATAAATATGGAAAAAAAGTTTACGTTGAAATCCTACAACTTATTCAATGGAAATTGTTAACAAAATTTTCCTCAGATAGAGGTCAGCAGAGAGTGGGTAGTGAGCGGAATTTAAAGAATGCCCGATGATGTATGTAAACTTGCTACCGAATGAGATAATCTACGCGTCTTCGTATCTCCTTGTGTGTCTACACATGCGCAGTTTGAACTTTAAAGATAAGTTCTGACATTATATCATCGGTATTGAATAATAATGTTTTTCTAATCTACTCATTTGGATGTGTGAAGGTTAACTTTGCCAATAATTATAATCAACATGTCAAGTCTGCCGGGCATAGCCACTGCCATGTGAATATTATTTTTAACCGCTCAAACTTGTAGCGTGTTGGTATTAAAGTACATTAATATGTTGTTGAGGTAATCCCCACCTCCAAGTAAAGATGACATTGACTGGTAACTATCAAAATGTTTCAAGTTTGAACCAGCAGCCGTGTAGCGAGCGCACTGTTGCTGGTTCAAGTAACGGGACACTGGCACTTGAGCTCACCTTTTCATCGTCGTAAGTGGAAGACCTTTCGGTCGTCGTGGGCCCGAGCCGCACCATTTCTATCCATTTAACAGTCTGCATTGAAAACACACGTTTTTACAAACTAAACAATGGCGTGAGCGCCAGCGCGCTCAGTTCGGTACGCGTACAAGCGATGCACCACAAAAAACACGTCGTCCACATCACAATTGCCAGCGCTTAATTTAGAAATCACCCACGCGATTACAAGGTTTCATAACTAAACACTGAACACTAGCGTCGTGAACGTCTGCTTATAAACAAAAGTGGTTTGTATTCGTTTCTACGTTCCAGCCGGTTATAATGAGCGTGTTTTAATCGCGGAAACGCTTCAAGCGTATGCGGTTGACGGCCGGTCGAGTCCGCTCCGTAATTAATGCTGGAATTATTGAATCAAATATAATTCAAACAGCACGGTGCGCGAGGCGAGCACGACGTAGCGACGTCGCTGGGAAACTAGAGTCTAAAAGAAAGGAGCACAGCACGCGGCCGACCCCGCCGCGAGACTCGCGACAAAAATGCGCTTACACCGGCTACATACGTGCGGAAACGAATATATTTAAAGTAGCCAGTTTCACTGAAGACACTGGACGCTTCAGCTCACCAGCTTCTACTGTTTGCAATTGGATACATCCATCAAAGGATAAGACAACTTAGAAATGGCGACCCAGCGGAAATGTAAACCAACAGTTTTATTTTGTTTCTCTTTGGTATGCAATCCGCGCTACTATTGAATTAAGGGGGAAGGTATATCACTCACCTCGTTATAACTATTTCAGGCGTAAGTGTTAACCTTGGTCATAAGTGTCAATGCTTCTTGTCTGACCCACGCGCGAAGGTAACATGCCGTTCCCAGTGTATCCGGGGTTCCGATGCAAGTAAATTATTCTTTGTGATTTACGTACTTAAATGACGTGGCTTATGAACCAGCATACCAAAATAACTCCGTTTATTTAATTGATCGCCGTGACATCATTGACAAACTCGATTATATTGAAGTTAAACTGCTGCATACAGCATTTTCCAACGACTTGATTTTCAATCAAAGATTTAATTCTAGTATAATGTATTTTACAATCGAGTCTCATCATTATTTTTTATTTGCAGTGTAAGCTAGTTACTTCTTGATTATAATGGAATTATTGTGACGTAGACATAGTTGGCCATTTAAATATAATAATGATAAACAAGTAGGTAAACAGTTAAGAAGTATCATGAGTCCATTACCTGTTACTTTTGAAGGTCTTATTTACAAAAGTTGACAGCGGTCTTGACAGTTATAAGTAGATACGTATAGCACAAAAACACTGAACTAAATGGGCAAACATTCACGGTACCTTTAACCGATTCTTGTTGACTGTGGAAGGCAAGGCTCGCTCACATTGTGGCATGACCATGCACTGCGATTTGACATGCAGATGAAATGCCCGTAGCCTTGCACTGCGGGTTATTATTGTGTCATATATAATGCGAAAGAAGCGCAATTAAGTGTGTACACAACCGAGCCGCGAGCTGAGGTCCGTCGTTATAAAGTGTACCATGAGGCAAGCCTGCGCTGCATAAATCTCCGGATATTTATGCATGTCGCGCTAGCAACGATCTTACAATTAGTTGCGATTAACATCTCGGCTAAACGCGGCGATTACGACGCCAAAGTCGCACAGTCTTAATTGAAATGTCTCTCAACCGTACGACTCAGCATGCAAATTAATGAACGCATCATAAAATATATTATGTGACAAAACAAACGTTGACTAACCACTTAACTTTATGACTTCTTTTCATATCTCTTGTAATCGATACCAGCTAATAAGTCTAATCTCATGTTTGCGCGACATTGTTGAGTTTGTTTGATATTTTGATGCACTAATTAAAATGACCACGTTACCTCGCAGCACGTATCTATGTCATTGTGTTGTAACTTGACCGTGTGCTGCAACAAAACACACAACTAAGCTTTTGTCGAAGTCAAAAGCTAGATCATACCATGTCAAAGGATTTTTATCTGGTTTCACTTGAGACCAACAAGTTGCGAAATACTTGTATTAACCTTCGCAAAACAGCTAAAAATAACGAGTGATCAATTGCACAGATCGACTTAATGGCTCATTGGATCTGGAAGTAATTAAATTTAGCACGGTAAGAAAATGTACAAATATTGCTAAAATAAAAATATTGTCACTAAATAATATGCTTATTTAAGCAAGTCCGTCAGCAATTTCTTAGAAAGATTACCACCTCAACACGATTTCCTTTGTGGCATTAGCAATGTCAACAACAGCTGGAGAAATAATAAAAGTTTAACAATGCACAATTCTTGAAAATATTCAAGTCGGTAGCTCTGTTGTTTACGAGTATATCTATGACGTATAGGCGTAATTGCTTTCAGTTTTATTAATAAAATGTAATCTAAACTTTAGTGTTTGAATTAATAAATGTTTATACGTGGCTCTAAAGATATGTATTACTAGGGTCAAAGGAATGATGCTCTAGCTAGCGTATACATATATCAATTATATTAAAAGCGTACTTCTTTCTTAGCTCGAAAAAGTACCTAATACATACCTAAAAGCTTAAGCCAAATTCGTAATATAAAGACGGAAATTTAATCGCAATATGCGCTCTACCATTTATTACAGAGCATTGGCGATCGGTGTCACCGACAATTGTCGGAAGCGTCTGCCAGAATAGATCGGAATCTGTTACAATTGCAGCTGACCAGCGTCAAATTTGTAGTTCGTTAGTGCAGCTGAACACGCGATCGGAATAAGAGCGGTTCTATAGCGGGTGCTATTATATGTGTACAATGAGAATGATAGTAATTACAATGTAGAGTTTACAGTACATCGAGATGGGTTGATCCCGTTCCGATTGTCCGGCATTAAGTAATTGCTTGGTTTCAATTGGGACTTTGTACGATTGTGGAATAACCCTACGGCTATCCAGTCACGAGGATACAATTGAATAATCTCATTCGCACTGTTGCGTAAGTAGTCCTGGCTATCGGGCACAAAGGGGGTCTCTACTTTAATTCGAATACTGGCAACGTGCAGTATGCTACAGAGACTGCATTAACTGAACTCCTTTTAAAATCCTTTCGAGTTGGTCCGTGATGGATTAACTAAATATCATAATCAAAAAATCTAATAACATTGCAATCAAAGCTGATTATGGATCAATTTTTAAAATTTGTAGAAACCTTTACCACAAGTTTAACTATTTCCAAAGTTATAAATTAAATGATTTTATTAATTACAATAAATTAACACTTAGTAAATTACTGTTTTTTTTTCTATTAAGAGACATTAGGGGATAATTTGTATAATGTAGACAAAGATTAACTATAAAAATATGTATGTCTCTTTCCAATGAAACTATTCCATTTGTGTTATTTATATCGGCTCGTTATTAGCCCATTAAAATGCTATTATGCAAGTTCCGTGATTTCGTATATTTCCATTATTTATTATTGTGTAAGATTAATATTGATTGAAAAGTGTTTTCTATAATATTTTACGCTAATATTCCATTAGAAGTAGGACTTCAAAGAGTCTTGTCAAGATCATTTAGGACTTCTGTACAGTTCTTTTTTTTAATTTACGTTTGTGTATATAATATTATTATGTGTATTTCGTACGCTACTCAATACTAGTTTTAGCTTACGTTTAACTCCATAGCTGGATGCTGTAATTCCTCTTGCAAATTCACTGACATGTTTGGTAATTTGTGACAATTTACTAAATTTGACAATAATTTAGAAGGAGTATATAAGCAAGAATATTAAAAGATTAATACACAAACTTCTTATTTGACAACTACTTCAGTAATTTTGAAAATAGAACGAATACAATACGTTTTGCTTTCGTAGCAAAATATAAAAAAGGTAAATCAGAATAAATAATTCGAGAGAATTTTAAAAAAATAGATAATCCGAATTTGTTAGATAATATTGTAAATATATTATTAATGTTTCTGAAACCGGCACAATACAAGGATTAAATTCATATGGGCAAGACTCGCGATTATATAAAAAAAAAAAACAGTAATGCAAAGGATATACCAATGACTACAATATAGTAATCAATTATGGAATATTAGTGGTCCATAAAACCTGTATCCTTTTATTGCAGTACATGAATAATGCCAGTCAAGCACCTCAACAGTTGGAAGTTAAATACACAATATTTATGCTGTGTACGAACACAACTTTGAGTACAGTGACGCACAACAATGCAAATGAGTGTTTCTAGTAAACACTTCTATAATTTTATTCAGGAATCTATACAGAACATTCTTTGTCGACGTTGTTTATTTGCAAACTTAATGTTTATTACAAGTTTAACGCAAAAACAATGATGGTTTGACGTATTACCTGAAAATAACACAGGTCATGTTAGTTCCACAAAAAATGCCATTGAACGTAATTTTATCCGTCTTCAAACAAATACCTTCCCTACAAAAGTTTAAATTTAGTTCAATTGACTCGCGACACCGAGGGTTCCGTACAAATAAGCAAAAAAAGGAAACAAATTGGTTGTGACAAATAAATTTGTGGGATGGACCCCCAAAAATTTACCACTTACGAGTACAAACATTTCCAAACTTCATTTTTAATATTTATTGTTATAGCATATATACATCACCTGTAAAAAATCAACCGTCCAACTACCACTGTTCATGAGATACAGCCTGACAAACGGACGGACGGACAGCGGACCCTCAGTAAAAGGGTTCCGTTTTTACCCTTTCGGTAAGTAAAGATAAAATAAAAAAATATACTGCAAAGGCCTTTAGTATTCATGTCACCGTATCTGTGTATCTGTGTAAACACAGTCACATGTTAACACAAAAACATTGTGCGGGCACTTGCATCATCATCATCTCTACAGCAACCTCTACAATGCTTTATGTAGGACAGTAGCATAGGCAATTTCATGGGCAGTTCGTTAGGCTCACGACTAATGAACGACAATTCATCAGAATACTTGCAGTGCATTGCAGAGCGAGGGAAGATTACACAGCGTCCAGTCCGCGGCCATTGTTCGTGAGCTATTGTAATGTAACGATAACTATAGGTCTACTACTATTATTCCATGTAAGTTATGTAACTAGACTTCGTTTTGCAATAAACACATAATATAAAAGTCATATGGGTCATCTCGTAGAGTCTTTCTGAGACTAGTTTTTAAATCATCTATTTCAAGGCGTACAATTTCACTTAGTGCATGCGCTCTACAAAGATAGATATGAAAAAGAGTGTCCCATCCTATTTTATTATTCACACAAAGTCACATACAAATCTTACTTCATTGATAAGTTCATTAAAACGCAGGTTTTAACAGAGGGTGCATTTTCTTAGAAATTCTATTGACTAAACATATACATAGTGCAATAGCTAACATCAAAAGTTCTAGCCGAAGTTTCCTAAAATAAAATCATTCCGAACATCGCAAGACGCTACATTTTGGATGCAATCTAAGGGCAGTGCGTTAACATCACTAATATCATGTGCTTTACAATCGCACTACGAGGTCAGTACACAGTCTGAATATCACATTGTTCGTATTTCCACGGATATCACATTGAAAACCAAGTGTTACGCCTAAAAATAATGTCGTAATTACGTAACCATGACATTGTTCGTGTAAGGTAATCATGGACGGTCAAGGCTTTTAGCGCATAGTCAGGCGTAGTTACATGCAAAATGGAGATGAATTAGGAAACGAAACATCTAGAATTTTTTTCTAACAGATCTGGTAAGAATGTTATGGCTAGGTTTCGGGTGAGAGACGAGCTAGGTTGCACATTAGTGACAAGGTGATATTCAGCCTGCGCGGCGTGTCCGGGTACCTCCTGGCGCGGCTCCTCGCCGAGCGAGTCGCCCAGCGCCTCGGCCTGGCTCTTCATTATCGAATATATTTTCACGTAGGGCGCCTTCAGCAGCTACGTGCAACCCCACATAGTGCATATTAGTTCTCATATGTATGTACGTATCGTATGGTATGCCATCGTGTTACATTGTCCAAGTGTTGATGTATGAGACGGAACATGAAAACTCTATGTTAATAACCTTATCTTAATTTATGACTTAAATATAGAAATGTATTTTTATTTACTCTGGACTTATAACAATAATCTTAAGTTGAACTTTGTTGTAAGTGCTATTTATAAACAGACTGATACAGTAGCACTCCAGTTAAGAACGGCGTTGAGTATTCTAGTCAGCTGTTATGAAAGGAAGTTGATAAAGAAATATTAGTGCCGATGGAGTGGCTCAGGTGTTGTAAATAGCTGATGTTTAGGTATGAGAGATAAGTAGGTATTGTCGGTAGCCGGCGTTATCAGTGAACGGCGAGTAAACATGTCACCGCGTCGCGGCGCTACCAAAGCCAGAGCGGTGAAAATGCACCGCTCTGGAACTAATGAGCTTCACTTTTGAAAAGCATGAATGCGTTTACTGATACTGACAAAATATATTCATAAAAAACGCTTATCACAGAAAAATAAATAAAATCACTTAACAACCTACCTATAACATATCTTTAACCTATCGAATCGCCACAAAATACAATTTAGTATGTAAGGCAAATGAATCAAAAACTTCAAATCGTAAGTGCCAAAAGGTAAACTTGTAATAAAAACCATGTTCAATGTGTACTGTATGTGGGATGTGAGATGCATTGTCGATAGTGTATCCAAAGCGTTGTTAGTTATAAAACGGTGTTTGTAATTAATATGTAATAGATAATATTTTTAAAGTATTTTGACTATTGAATTGGTTGACTTACCTCCCAGGATTCGCGAGTGAGGTCGGACACGTCGCCAGTGCTGCCAGTACGCTCGTCCTACAATAAACGATTGCTTATAGAAACGTAATTTAAATTATGCTACCGTTATATTATACCATAAATATGTTCGCCGGAAAATTCTTATCATAATGAGTGATGACACATAAGATAAATCTGTTTATTAGCGGCACAGAAAGTCTATAAATTCAGTGGCAAAAATATGGCTGTGTGTGCTTTGGTTTTACACTTGTCTGAGTGATATGTGTGCATAACGTGTCATCAGGACCTATATTTTTAAAAGCGGTTACATAACTAATTTATTTGGTGTGAGATATGGACGTTATAGATGTTCTGTACCATAATAAGTCGCGTACAGAAATTAGCATCGTGACCATATAACGCACAGCTATCTATAAAATTATGTATGGACAGCCCCCCTCCCCCCGTTAATATTACTTTCATGGAACCGTTACAAGCAGTATTATGAACACTGAAAGTTCAAAAACAACGAAGTACATACGTACAATCTTACTATTCAGCAAAAAATAAAGCGATTTATTCAAATGGATTTAAAACTTTTGTACATCCGTCAGAGTCCAAGTACTAGTTGTTTCTAACTGTACGTGTATAACGCTCACCTTCTGCCCGGGCTTGGCCTCGTCGTCGTCCCACTCGGTGTCGCTGTCGATGAGCTCGTAGCCCTGCGCGGCCACGTCGCCCAGGGGCCCGTACCGGTCCGGCACCCAGTGCGTCAGGAACTTGAACAGATCGTCGACCCTGAAACAAACAATAAAAAAAATTTGTTAATTACTAACATAAGGGTTCAGATACGACTTTTACGACGATTACGCCTTTATTGCTAGATTAGGCACAGCAATAAAGTTTTTAGTAGTAAACATTTGTAGTTCGGCTTTGGCGTCGACTGATGATTGCTTTACGGGGATTTCCAAGCCTTATAAGATTTGTGACAGATAATTTGAAAACTTTTACCATTAAGATTAGTGTAGAAGGCACCAGTAGATAAGTCACACCAGTTTCCAAAAACTCTTTGGACAACGTATCGTTAAGGTGAAAATACGTTTTTCTTAAATCAATATTTCTCATAGTATCTCAACAGTAGAACATAACATTTTTTCTTTATAAAATAGTACACGGTGTGTTTACCTGTTCCTGGGCACTCCGAACCAGTACTCAGGCTTCATGCGCTTGCGGCCGTAGGACATGAGCGGCGTGGTGCGCGGCAGCGGGCGGCCGATGGGCTTGCCCATGCGAAGGCGCAGGTACAGCGGCGGGTCGTCGCTGGGACGAGCGGGGCGCGGGATTAGTTCTGGTGACGGAAGAATAGAAAATATTAGCTACATGTTTCTGACAAAACTAACAACAAATTTCAATGAAAGATGTAAATTTCAAGTTTTTTACATTATATTTATGCTATTGCAACATGACTGAAATATTATTTAGCGAAAATATAAGTGAACTTAAAAGATTATATAGATAAATCATAAATAATAGATAATGCATTTACTTTGATGTTTACATATAAAAGTATTTATAGAAAAAGGTATGATTAATTCTTTATCATTCTTTAGAACGTCGTTCCATACTAAAATGTGTTTATTGACAATTTATTATTGGATTAATTGTTTTTGCGATAACGTGTGGTCAAGAAATGATTTTATTATTAGAACGATGTAACGTGTTTGTTTAATAGTATAATGAACTCAAAATAATACTGTATAAATTTGTGTCATTAAAATATTTTAGAGAAAAAATGTTTTAAAATATGCTCCATAAAAAATACAAGATTCAGCTCGATCTGGTGAGACTGGAAACCATCCTCATCATATCGTAGGAAATGAAAGACGATTAAACTTGTTGCCAGCAACTACTTCTTAAAGCAAATTTCTGAAAAGTGAGCGTGTAGGGCAGCGTCTTGCTTCTAAAAAGCTGTAGTATTTCTTAAAAGTTGATGGTAAGCTCCAAAGTCTTCTGAAAAAGGATTTATCTGACACCCCCATTTTTATAAGTTTTAAAATGAGTATACTAAGTCAAACCCAAAATTAAAACCGTTTATTCAAATAAGTCTACTAAGTTATACTTTTCGAACGCCATAAAATAATCGACAGCTTCCTGATCGCCTTATTCCTCTTTCCAATAACTACAGTATTACATAATAACTTCTTGAACAATCCATCATAATCCACAAACTTTATCCTCCCACTGCTAGGAGCCTTTTTCTCTGCGGTCCATGCATTAAGACCATACTTACTATCGAATGAGGCGAACAGGTCCGGCATGTCGTCGACGGAGACCATGCTGCGGTAGTCGAGGCGGGGAGGGGGCGCGCTGCCGCTGCTCGATGTCGACTTGGTGTGCGAGCGACCGAACCCGCCCAGCGAGCTGCGTCTATACGTTATAGTAATAAGTTAGTATGTGCTTATTAGCTTGATTTACAATCAATTGTTAACACATATCAACGAAAAATTTGGAGGATTAGGCTTTTAATTTGTCAACAAGAGGCTTTAAGGAAGAATCCGGTAATCAAATATTACATTTTTAGTAATACTCTATTTTTTCTGATATGCCCGACTAGTTTCGAAGTTGATAGGTTTTGTTTCAGTCTGAAACTAGTCGGGATATCCTCAAAAAATCCTAATTATTTTGGTGAAGTTAAAGATTTATATGTTTTAACTAACTAAATACTTTCAAATAATTGATTTAGTTACGCCAGATTAGATGTATCTTTGTAGTCACAAACAAGTATTTCGCTAAGTTGTTTAACACATAGTACGTTGGTAAACACTGTACCTAACTAGCAATTAAATAAATATCTAAACAGAACAGAAAACTTAAAACTTTCCGCACCTGCAAAAATCAAAGTTCAATATCAATATGGAAATTAGTTTAATTTTAATAGAATTAACAATAATTACAAGAGACACGCAAGGGACGTCTTATATAGAAGACGTTTGAAGCTAAACATGCCAAGACAGTACATATCAAAGGTGCCGATAGAAAGGAATGAAGTGTCAGTGATCCTATAACATCCTAGAAATGAATGATGGTTGATGAAACAGATTAGATCTAGAAGGTTCTATCTGGAAAATGATGGCTAAAGTCTTCCTAACACATATACATCATGCTCTTTAGCTGTAATAGATAGAAATACTGAATTTTGAAATTACCCATAGAATGAAACAGCCAATTGTTTGTTGCGACTCTACAATATTTATATGTTGTTTCTCAAATATTATTTTCGCCACACACTATAGTATGATGAGCAGATAGCATGCTTTCGGTAACTATTTTGAGAATTATGTTTTATTTCATTACATTTATGTTCTATAAGTCGTTATCGTAAATGTTTCGTGGCACCATGGCTGTTTTACCCTACATAAATTTCTAAATCCGCATTTGCCTGACAAGACATAAAAACAAACACATTTATGCCGGTGGAAATGCCTACAGAAGTGATAACGAATAAAAGGCCAGACAGTGAGACCACGGCGTCACAGCCAACACCAACATTTTGACTAATCGGCACATCCCGGTCACCACGAGGCAATGAGTACAGTTATCATTTTAATATCGATGTCAAACGTTGCATTTATCACTTGTTTATTTACCGTTAGATCAAAAGGAATTGGAAATAATAAACGGTATTTATCGACCGATAAGATATCACGTTACACAAATAGTATACGTTTGCATAGGTATCATAAATAACCTTTCTAGTTGTGAATGGAAGAAAACAATATAAACAATGCGTCAACGAGAAAGTCAAAGTATTGATGTTATCATAAATATAATATGGCGCTGTGGTCTATAGGTCGTCAAAGGCAAACACATTACAATTTGGCACATCGACACTTTGCAGCGGAACGTGACGTCACGTACCCCGATGTCGAGAACACGTCCTGGGGCGCCTCTTCCGACGGGGTTTTACTCAGGAACAAACCGGTACCGAACTCCACTAGGTTCATTGGGGAGCTAGCGAGTGAGCGACCAATGAACAGAGCGGAGTCGTACATACGGTACGTCCCGGTTAGCATCCACGGTAGCAAAGGAAAAATTGACGATTGCAATATTAATTGATTTAGTTCAGCATGTGTATATGTGCGGCGCATGTTAGTGGCATTGGTCTGTTGTTGTCGGTAGCAAGTACATCTGTCTGTGCACACATCGTAAACACTGTACTGAACACACACGGCGTTCGCGCGGCTCGGAGGACTCAGCCGTTACATCATACGTCCATAAGGATTGTTTTGCAATGCCAAGTTTAATTCATGCGGTATGACGAATGCAAATAAATCTTGTATTGTTTTATTGTACGAGATTAGAATGAATTGAATGCCGTATGATTTCTTGACATTTGTAATTGATTAAATAATTATATTCTAGAGTCAATACCACTGACAAACTGTAGCTCGATATTTCAAGGACATAAACAAATGCTTTATGGCATAATAACTGTTTTATGTGTGTATAGCGAGTGGCGTCTCGATTAGGTCTTACTAAATACCTTATACACTTTTAACAGTATGTCAGAGTAGACCAAATTCGTTAGAGATATGTAATTAATAAATCTTAGCGTTCTACGTGACAACTCGAAAGTCGTCGTTCTGTCATACAACCACATCACCGACTTCGTTACTTTTTCCGGTATGTAGATTGTATGTCCTCATCTACTCCTGCCATCCAACGTTACTGATAGTGAGTGTATATTCAGCAGCATTCCCGCACTAAGTGTGCTCTGTTACAGTGGTCAAGTACGACGGGGTAATTAGTGAAACTTGGGGTAAATATGAACAAAGCCAAAGAGGGTGAGGTTTTTACACGATTTACGCCTAACATGAAATTGCATTATAGTCAATTATTTGTATCTTATTTCAAATCTTTGTTCATCTTTACCCGAGAATCCAATTACCCCTTTTTACGGTTATGTGGGTGTGTTTGTGTGTGTCCGCACGTACCTGTTGAATACTTTGGAGAAGACGCTGGTAGAGTTGTGGCTGTCGGCGGAGGTTGGCAACGAGTCGCTCTGCGAGCCCTGCGCCGCGCCCTCGCCCGTCAGGCCCTCCACCCACGATAGCGGGTACGAGAGCCGCTTCAGCATCTGTACAATGGGGGAATGTTTTTTAATAAAAACTTCGGCATACCACTTAGTTGATAGTTATTAGACCTTGAGATACAGATTTTGTGTGCGAAGCTGAAGTTACTTATGCCGAACTCCTAAATATTCATATTAGCGCCTTTGCTTTTTACTTGTAAAATTTTAAATTATCAAAGCTTCCTCATAAAGGCAGTAACTGTTTAAAGTAATGATGGTCACCTGGTTTCAAGGGTGTGCGATACGGGGAGCTGACTATGAAAATAATACTTTGACATTCAAAAAGTGCTACTTTGTTGCTTATAATTGAATAAATGGATTTGATTTCACAATTGGTATTTTTTTAGTTAACTTTGTTTAACTTAGTCGTTTTCTAATCTGAAAAAATTTAATAGTAAACTTGCATGCTTATAAAGAGACAAGTCGGTACCTTATTTTTCTTATCAGGTTTGGCATTATCGTCACGCTGGGCAGCACCGTCGAGCGAGAAGGAGACAGCAGCAGGCTTGCGCGCCCGCTCTGCCTCGCCCAGCGGCGGCGCGGACAGCGGGGCCTCGCCGCGCGACAGGCACACCGGCGGGACCCAGTCCGCCGACAGGACGATGTCCGCGTCGCTGTACACCTGACACACACATACATGTAGTTAATGACCGTCACAGGTATCCAGTGCTACGTTACCTTGACACCTGACTTATGCTAAGCAGACTGTGTCATTACATTTACAATTCAGATGTGTTTAAAGTGAAATTACGTCAAAACATAGTATTATTGATAATATAATAATTGTTTAAATGATTAAATTTAAACTCAAAAATCATTATTTTTTGTACCTGCTAGATGTTAAAAAATGAATACATATATTACACAAGATTCAACGCTGTTTGTTACAAATCAAGATGAAAAACTGTGTGTATTCTCACTCACTATAAAAAATTACATTTTAATTTAGAAAATAACATATTCCACAAGTATTTACAGAAGAATCTCCTCAACCTGGACTAGCACGGAAGAGATACGAAGATGCAAAAATGCGGAAAGGAAAAAAGAGAAGAAGTCAAACACCACTGCAACTGTTGACAGAGCTCCAATAGCGACCCAGATTAAGAAAATAATTTTGACGTAGAAAGAAACCATAACCAGACGCCAACTCGAGGTGAGCGAAGCCAGACCCTCTGGGACCACACCGGGACCACTGGGACCTTTCTCACCTCATCGCAAGACGAGTACACCGAGTCAGACCTCGCGTCAATGTTCCTGTTCCTGTGCAGTGTTACAAAACAGTGCAGCGCTTGCGCCGCCTCGCGGTTCCAACTACCACCGCGTATCTCCAGCTCGGTCGACTCGTATATCGTATCTATCTCATGGTAATACTCATCGCAATCTATGAGTGAACCCTAAAAATTCATGCGTGTTAATTATGTGAAACAATTTAAAGAACTTTACGTGTTAGTTTAGTTACTAACTAATTCTCCTCAAATTACGCCTGATCTGACAATTTCAATCACACGTCATTTGGGGTAACCCTGATCAAATACTTGCGAACTACAAGGTATAGAAGAATGTAGAAGGTAAAGGCATACCTTCTTAGAGTTAGCAGGTGTGACATGCAGTAGTGGGTCACGGATGTCAATGCCGGAGTCGTGGTAGGACAGCTTGACGAGATGCTGCGCGTCGTCGGCGGGCAGGTGCGGGGCGTCGCGCGGGTCGGGCACGTCGCGTACGTCGGGCACGTCGCGCACGTCGGGCACGTCGCGCGCATCGCCCGCGTCGCCCGCCTCGGAGCCAGAACCCGCCGCCGCCGCGCCTATTGCACCTACTACGCTGTCGTCCTTGACGTCAGCGCTGGACGACACCTGCGATAAAGAATTATTAGAACACTAGCTGTTCCCCGCGACTTCGTCCGCGAGGTTAGAAGATATAAGTTATAATTTATACCTGCCTTCTATCTATCTTGTAGGATTCAGTCAGCGTTTGCAATGTAAGCGCAAAAAATGTGTTTTTTTACGACCTCACATTAGAAACCTCAAAAATTGTAGCCTATGTGTTATTCTGATGTATAAGCTATATTGTGGTAAAGTTTTATTCAAATCCATTCAGTAGTTTTTACGTGAAAGAGTAACAAACATCCATACATCCATACTTACAAACTTTCGTCTTTATAATAGTATTAGAACATTAAATTGTGTAGGTTACAAAAGTCATGCTGATAATTTTAATGATCCTCTTTACTTATTTTTTTAGAGAATTATTCTGTACAGAGCTTTATAAACAGAATAAACGTTTTGTATTTATTCATACCTCACTTCCTTGGTCGATGGACATCCTGTCCTTGCTAGGTATGGCCCAATGTTGATCCAGTAAAGATTTTCGTCGATCTTCAGTAGATTGCTGCAAACAGAAAATGTATATAGATAACAATAATTTCAAAAGATCATATTACAACTGAATATTACTTGTAGAGCAATTATTTTAACTTCATCACTTAATACCCTGTTAGGAGTAGCGTCTTATTGTATCTTATTTAAGTTAGCAGCAGCAGTTGTCAGCAACAGCACAGCAAAAATCAATTATTTATTGCATTAAACCACATGCGATTCTATACATATAGATTATCAATATGTAGTATCTAGAATAGTATAAGCACGACAGCGTGTGTAGTATGTTACCTGCAGCGCAGTAGGCGTGACGAGCTCCCGGTCGAAGGCCTTGGGGAAGGCGGCGCCGCCGCGGTCCTCGGCCTCGTCGGGCGCGCGCGCCTCTCCCCCCTCGCCGCCCTCCGCACCCTCCGGGCCCTCGCCCCCGGCCGCCTGCAGCTCGGGGAATGTTTCATCCTGCGATAGCGAAAACAAGTTATAAAATGGATGACATCTAACCCCACAAACTGTTTAATATAACTAATTTAGACTGTTCGTCTACACTTCAATCAACAATCAGTAATAAAACTGATTAGTCCATAATGCTATGGTCGACAAGTGGAGAGGATTGGGGGGGATAAAGTACTTACTTTGACTAGAAGAGAATCCTTTCCGGGTGAAAGTTCCGACTTATTCATATAGTAGATCTCAGCTTGCTCGGCTCTAGAAAGAAAATGAAAACATTCAGTCATGTAAAAAGGTTATAAATTTGATTTCATTCAAAATGTGTCCGTTTTCATAGTTTCTCAGCGTTGCAATTATTTTATGTGGCTCTGTACAGTTAGACAACATTTTCCTCTCGTATCTTGTCATATTGGTAATCACACAAGATACAGTAGCTTTTCATAGAAATTTACCGGTTGCGACCTCAACATCATTATCTATTGCGGTTTATGACTCATTATTGCAACATACAAATAGTTTCTACGTCACGTTTGCGCGTTGTAACGGAAACGTTAAAGTTATGTGAATCATGTTTTTATGACACAAAGATTAAGAACTCTTATCTCAACAAAGAAGTAGTTAAATAGCGTTCTTTGCTGTTTATATTTGCCAATATGAAATCTTGCTATGAGATTTATACTGTTTTTACTGGGACAAAATCATTTAGTGTGTTTCTGGTCTTTCAACTTAAACTATTCATGAGCTGGTAAAACTTGGTAATAGACGGACGAATGGACAACTGATAGTGGACATTAAGAAAATCATCCACAAAATTTTCCTTAGTATACGTTTTGACGTAAATTTAATTTTCACAAAAAATTTACTACTTAAACTAATAATACGATATTCTTATATCTAAAAATATAAAAATGTAATAAACCTGAGATCGTGATCGTACTTGTGCGTGTTATGGTCGGGGCCGTGCGTGCGCATGTGCGCTATGTCGTAGAAGATGGCAGCGTTGACGACGTACTCCATGGGCGCGATGACGCCGTACGACTCGGGCCCGTGCTCCATCACTAGCGTGTCCGACACGTTCGGGTCGAACATCACCGCGTTCGGGGTCACCAGCAGGACACCGGACACTACGCCCTGGAATTATAAACAATTGATTGTGTAGATCAGAAATCGACAGCCAGCAGTAAGCAAATGTGAGTGACATTCGACCCGCATGATATGAAACAACAGACATGAAGAATTCAAAGTGGATGCAGAACTATTGCATACTGTGTGCTAATTATTATTATTATTAATGAAAATATGAAGAACTCTTTTGAGGGATACAACGAAAACAAACTTTGAATTTACGTCAATCTCATTTTTAATGTGAAAATGCTAATAGGTAATAGCAAAACAAAATATTTATAAAGTTAAACATTAGTAAAATTATCGAGACCATTGCTATCAAACAAACAAATAACTTCACATTTTTGTTGTAATTTAATTGCTAAACAATAATAATTGTAACGTATTTGATATCGTTATCGATAATACATACATAAATACAATAACAGAGATAACATAAAAACTGTGCTATGTAAATAACTAGAACGAGTGTTAAATTGTGAAAAAACTGGAGTGCATAAACAACACTGCTAACACTATTATACTCTTAGTACACTGCCGAGCACAAAAAGGAAAAAATATAATTGACATTTAAGGAGGCCTTTATTCGTGCACTTTTAAAACAAAACAGTTGACGAACACAACTGCATTGATTACCAATTTGTTTAATATTAACGTTACATTTTTTGTTTATACAAACACAATAATATTTGTTCATTGTTTACTAATGTGTATGACTACTCACACCGATTGACACGATGTTTCAGGTATTCCCAACGTTTAGCGTTTGAAAACCCCAGCTCTAAGTGGTTTGAGTTGCTAACAGAAAAAATTGCGCCGACAATCAGCTTAATACAATCTATTAGAAAATAATCTATGTACCAATATGAGGAAAAGCAAGCATATCTTGGCATATAAATCAATTATAAACATTCCATTTGAGTAGCAAAATCCTTACGTGTCTACAAGTTGCTGTGGTATGATTACATTAAAGTCTTATAAATACCCAGGAGGCAAGAGGCGGAGAGCAGCATATTGTAATGGGAGGGACTAGTACTGTTTACTTAGCTAGAGCTACTAGAAAACCCTTATCGTATACACTTTCGAACTCAACTTCCGCTTAACGTCAGGTGGAGTATGTTCACCTGCCGATATCATTATGAAAAAAGCCAGGCAGCTCGCGCACTTTACGTGTTAGTGTGCGACGTTTATATATTATAATCGTTGCGGCATAATAACCCACAATGATGAATGGTTTGGTTTCCATACCTGTCCATCAGTGATGTGTCGCACGTTGATCTTCAGGAAGCGCTGCGGCGCGGCGTTGCTCTGCTGCGTCTCCGGGGACACAGGCCGCAAGCTATCCAGGATTTCTGTAATATACCCCACATGTTGTATATATCATATTCATACTCCATAACGGCAAAAAGGGGTAAATAGAGATTTTAGGGTGGACAGAATATGTATATTTTTTTAAGTTTTCGACGTTTTACGATCCGATATAGGAATAATTGTATAAAAGTAGTTTTTTTAAGTAAGAAAAAGCAGGCGATCTCGAAAACAAAAACACTTTATGTTATTATTTACCCCGTGTTATGGTGACAATAATAGAGACTGAGATAGAATAGATTAGTGTATCAGTAGAGTCGCTTGTTACACTTCACACTCAAGTGCTAATTAAAAAAGTATAGTATATGTGTTTTACGATCTGGAATCGATCCTTTAGCGCAGGACGCAAATGTTTTTAATATTCACATCCTGTCGTTGTCTTTAAAAACCTGCAGCTGTCCAATTGCAAACAGCTGTTCGGCCAGAGAACCAATGTTCGAGATGAAATTACTCCACAAAAAACAAAAATCAGTCAAGTGGCTTATGAACTGCACTAATTGGTGAATCATATGCGACTTTTTATGACGGAATATAAAAATCCAACCACATAAAAAGACAATGGTTGTCTCAAACAAAACAAGTTTGATAGCTTATGATATTGTGAGGAATGTAATTAGGGTCCGTAGTGCATTTATTTTTTGTCATTTATGGTGGCTGAGTGACAGCTAACCAACATAGATTGGCTATACTGCATTGTTCGAGCTGAATATATTACAGACAATGTTGTGTGGGAGTCACTCTTCATTCGTACATAACGCCGTGGGAATCATAAGCCTCCTAGCCGCCTATAATTGTAGTTCTAAACTTGTATTCCTTTCAATGTAACTTCTAATAAAGGTTCAGTTTACCAACTCTATTCAAGTGACAGCTAATTGTAAAATTCGTTATCTAAGTAACGCTACAGTAAACTTTATTGCCTGAATTGTTTTGTACAAAGTTGGCATATAATCAGTACATACTTTTGTTGATACGGAACGAATGCCATCAGTCTCCTTGACTACGAAGTTATTTAAGCGAACCACCTTGATTTACGATTGTTGACATAAAACATGTATAATAAAAGACAAGTTGTTTTTAGCCGCGTGTACCGGTATAAGCACAACATTCATATTAAAATGAAAGTACAAGTATAGTGCAGTTTTGCGTCGTTAAAAATATTCCAAACACTTGTTAGAGCTCGATAACGAGTCGAGTTTACTGTGATCTGATAACGGATCGCTACATATTGACTGTTTCATAATCATTCTGCGACTTTCTCATCGCGAAAAACATTACAGCTGCGCAGATAATATTGAAACAATACAGCGTTAATTGCAATAATTATATTGTTCTAGTACCTTTTTCTTGTGCGGGCTCACTCGGAGCGCCCTGTGTTGACTCAGATGTGTTGTCGCCGCTCTCCGACGGACCATCAGAGTCCTTATCGCCATCTGAAAGCGACACAATCCACTTGTTATTTACACCTGTTTGTTTACTTACGACACGTTACGCTAGCTTACCAACACAGTTAAAAAACGTAGTGACGTTAAACAATAATAACATCAAGCGAGATGAAATAGCACGAAAACACACCGTGATACCACCGCTTCAGGAACTCGAAACCAAACATTATTGGGCTATAGCAAAAACAGATCCATATCTGCAAGTTTATCGGTTGTGATAAACCGAATCCATATCTTAGTGTTTGTCGGTGATGACGGGTGAGTCCCTGAGTGGCCGCTGAATTGACTCCAATGTGGCGTAATTACAAAATGTAGGACGGAACGTAATTCAGTGACAAATTAAAATAGACTGAGTGAGCGCAATGCGTTCGCTCCGAGTGGCGGCCGCGTCTCTACTCCGGCCGACTCAATGTTGTAACTTTTGTTTGCCGTGCAAATAGGAGAAAAATTTGTTCCATGTCTACGTCATGCATGAATGAATAACACCAAGGTTGAGTGTTATTGTTTTGTTCATGCTTGGACAATGCAGAAGCATCATATATTTAATGATGTGCAATTGATGCTTGTTGACAACTTCATTTTATCTTATTTATAATTATTATTTTACAAAAAACATAATCGTTTCCTGCTTTCTGTCTTTATAATTTAATAATGGCATCACTACAAATAAAGTACATCATTCAGTAAATAATATAAATTCTTCAAAATAAGGGGACATTGAAAACATGAGCTAGTTATATAATAATAGTACCAGCATGTTCCAATTTGAGTGTAATTTTATTGAAGAGAGGAAAAGCCCGTCCATCGCCTGAGGAGCAATACCATTGTGATACGATGATGTGACGATCGTGGAAAAATCTAAATTGCAACCAGCTAGGTACGAGACATTACTGACAATCATTTGATTGAACGGTACCGACTTCAATCTTCCTATGCAACGATGATCATTGTTAAACAAAAAATATAATTAATCAAACAACGGGTTTTATATAATGTGAATTATAGTAATTACTGTCAGTATATCCTACTCTTTACAGCTATTATAAATAAGTATCCGTCTTTCGGTTCGTCTGTGTCGTACATGTTTTTATTAGCCAGTAGGGTCCTGTTGCAGAGCAAAGGCCTCCCTTCGCCTCCCAAATATATCCTAATCTATTGCTAGCTGGGGTCACTTTTATGAGAAAAAATAGAGCTTGTCCCGCCATCTTCTACTGGGCCTGCCACCAGGTCAGTTTTTAATTTTACCACTGATTTCTATTAGTTTTAACATTTCTCGCGTATTATTAAACAATATGTTATCTGTAGTTAATTATACTTTGCTACATATTCCACATAGAACTCATTTATTACACACAATACCGTTGAACAGAGTATTTCCTTAACACGATTCACGTTTGTGTTTACGATACGTTCGAATATAAACAATTATATGTTAATTGCTCTATTAATATTGTTGATCTTAAAGACTTTTATGACTTACGTTTACCTATATCAATAAAAATTGCAAAGAACACTCAAGTTTGAGACTGTGTTTCGGGGGATCTCAGGATCGACTAAACTGATTTTGGTAAAGGATACACAACATTTGGCTAAAAAAATCTTATTTAAAAACGTATTTTTATAACACTACATCAATGATTTCTATAGTCTATAAACACTACATCAATGATTTCTATAGTCTATGAACCTATGGCTTAAGGGGAAAATTATTATCCAATTTTTTTATTCACCTGGATCTCTAGACCTATCTTCTACCAATAGAAAGTAACATCACTTGTAATACCGCGCAAGGAAGTGGGCATTGATCAGGTAGTAATACAATAAATGGAGATCTCGCTATAGTATGCATTTACGTACCTTCGAATACATAAGTTCTGATAACCTGCGCCATTTGGTAAACTATTTCATAACAAAGGAAATATTATTGTGAAATAGCTTCTTGAGTTGCCATCACTATTCACAAGAGAAACATCCGTGTGAAAATGTACGTTATTAGATTGATGCACACGTTTTACTTAATTTTCGACTATAAATGTAGGGAGACAAAGTTGATATTGATATGAAATCAATCTTCACTAGTTTTCGATACATGCCAACTAGAAAATAATATTATTAGATATGTACTAATAATTTATTTATTCGTCTATATAAACGCAGAAGTCTTGTTCTACATAACTAATAAACAACTGAATAAGAAGCAATACTTTCGGTTCGCGTTTACCAAATAATTGTACAATATCGAAGGTTGAATGTCGTAACCTGCAATTTCTCATTACAATGATCCGTCACGATTGTACTTGTGGAATTTCGAGTGAATTATTTTAAAACAAATAATCAAAGTATAGAATTGATACTAATACAAATCCCGATAGAAACAAGTGACAGCCATGTCCTACGGGATACGACTCTACAATTATATTCTTGCCCTTTTTGGCAAGCGGTCTTTTTTTATTTTAGTCTTAACTAACGAGACACTCTTTTTATTTACTAAAACAACTTACATTGTTGGTTGATTAAAGCGTGTAAAATGCTTATAATATCTATAATTAGTCTAGAGAAAGACTCATCATAGAGCTTACTAACTACCATCAAACCGTTAGTAAATATGACGTAATTATTAATTATGGTATAGTTCACTAGTCGCTGTACAAGGCATCCCATTGGCTCTCTTTTAACTAAGGGTTTTGGGTTCATGGTATTTATTCAAAGTCTAGACAGTAATGCAAACCCGTGGGTGGCTGAAATATAAAGTCTTATAATTTATGTTTTAGCGCCCGCCCACGACTTGTGTAAAAATCTAGATATTCTCGTTTTAAATTTCTACATCTACAATCTAAAAAATCAAATTTTTATGAAATGGACTTTCCATCTACTATAAAAACACAATTTAAAATTTTCATTGTCAATAAGCTTCTTTTCAGGTACTTTTAAACGTAGTCCTAGATGCGCGGGTCAAAGATAACATTATTATGGAAAAGAATCTGTAAGAAACTCCATAAATCCATATATTACCTATTGCTAGCTATCCCTGCAAACTTCGTGCCGCCTCGAAAAATAATTTTCAATATCATAATATTAGACTTGACATATAGAGACGTAAGCTATTCGTATCTTTCAAGTTGGACCATACATACATACCATTGCATAAGTAGTTTATGGGACAAAAAAGGTATTTTATAATTCAGTCACTTGACCAACACAAAAACACAAAATAACGTGTATAAAACTTTTCAAATAATATAACAATTTCGAAACATATCTACAATAACAGTTACTGGCTAACCGGTTTATAATGGACTTTCTCAGTTCTTTTTGCTATCCATACTTATTTCAAGAGCTGATAATCAGGAATCAAAACATCCAAGCTACAATTCTCATAACTGTGACATTCAGTACTATTTGCAGTACTCTTTAAATTCATAAACAGTCGTACGTGCATTCTGGCCAGTATACTGTCATTGTCATAAATATTGTGGCTGATGAATATTAACGTTATAACAACAAGCGGTGTAAACAAATGATCAACCTTCGCTGTGACCTTACCCTGCCCGTATGGAGAATTTAACTGGGTTTGTTACATAACAATACTTATATCAATATT
Source organism: Trichoplusia ni (assembly GCF_003590095.1). NCBI lineage: Eukaryota > Metazoa > Arthropoda > Insecta > Lepidoptera > Noctuidae > Trichoplusia > Trichoplusia ni. The sequence goes on from NW_020800322.1 coordinate 42,982, forward strand.
ATCAATGATAATTTTTCAAAGAAAATTTCTTTGAAAAATCATACCTTCATATTTGAAAGACAGTTTTTATTTAACTAGTGGTCGCCCAGTGGTCGAAATTCGACCATATAATAAATTTAAATTGTAAGTGACTTAATATACATTATTAAAATATAATATTCAAACATTATTAAGGTTCTACTGTCGAAAACTAAACTACTATAACCACAGATTTGACCAAGACTGTTATTTGCCAATTTCTTTTTTGAACAAATTATATGAAATTAAAAGTTGTTTACTAAAACAAAACATGCTATAAGAGGATGCAAAACAAAAAATCATGTGTTAAAAATACTATCCATTTAGAGCATTTTTTATCGCATATTGCAATAATTTTGTTAATGATTTAAAACTTCTCTGAAAACAATGTTTTTTGTAAAAACTCTTTCATCGTTTGCTAAATGTACATATGTACATATCAACAACCCATTGCAGAAATAGTTTTTGTGAATGGTGTAACATGCTGAAATCATCTCTAATTGCAAGTCGATAGGCTGTATACTGAAGCATGGTTAATTTATTTCTGGGTGCTCTTGAATTAGATGTAGTTGGTGTATTATGAGCAATATTGACATGCCACCCAGTATCACCGTTGGGAAAAAGCAGTGGGTATAATGATGAGTCCAAAACTGAGATATTCTTAATTATACCATTAACTTTTGAAAAACAAATCATATTTCGTTCAAAAGGTGGCTCACCATCAACTGTACTAAATATTACTGCTACATCAGTTTGAACTGCATCATTAAATCGGCGTAGATCTAAATCATGTTTTACTTTAATGAGCATACAAATTTCTTTGTTTTGATTTTCGACTCTCTGACAATGATCTTTCATTGCAATGAATGACCGCACAAAAGGATTACTGCATTCCAATTCCAGTGAAATTTCACGCTTTATGTTGTTGTTACATGTTTGGTTAATAACAAATAATAAACGTTCTTGTAATCTATAATTAATGGCAGTGTCAACATCATAAAAATATAATTGTGCATAACATGGTGAGCGACCATATGCGGCAGTCATTGGGCCTGATCTGTGATAAAAAACATCATGTATTTTGAAATGATACACTCCACTTGTAACTGCCTCAGCAACTTTTGCTTCGGAGCTAACCATAGCAAAACATGAATTATATTTCCTAATATTTTCAAAATAATTTTTTGTTTACTTTTTAATGAAGGTTCATTTGAAGTTTTAATATAATGATTTAAAATATTCATTTTGACTTAAGGGTGGTAATATTGCTTTACCCTTGTGACAACATGAAGTGAATGCAGTTCGGTCGCCTAAAGTCACTTCAGATTCAAAATGTTTCGCATTGCAAAACCTGCACTCTAAATTCATTAATCCACAATCATAACTTAAAAACACATTTGGAACGACATTGAGAGCACATTTAAATGCATCTCTCAAAATCATATTACTATCTAATACTACTGATGGGGAATTCTTCCTCTTAGAGAAATATTCCTTCTTATTTGTCTCTCACTCCGGTTCGTTAATGTTCTATGTCGAGGCATAATTAAAGTTCTTTCATCAAATTACTGAAATCAAGAAGAGAAAAAGTTTTTACCTGTATGGTGATTTGTTAATTCTGATAATTCGTACACAAAATCACTTATTTATCCTAAAGTATATGCAATTACTGAAATCTAGCTAACTATAGCAAAAAAAATTGTACCTGAATGTTGTTAGGTATTGCAGATTGCTGCTACAGAAGATAGAAGTCCTTAAAAGACGACACAACTCACATACACAACTCATATAAATTTGTATAAGCGCTCAGTATTTCACGTAGTATTCGTAAACTTTTAAAGTTTGAAAAACTTTCAAATTAAAGTTTAAACATGTCAATAATAGACAAAAGAACTATTTGACCACAGACTCCACAGAGTATGTATGCGTGTGTCAAATGCATGCTGGTTAGTATAATGTTTTATTAAATATTTAATGTATTTTTTATGCATTATTATTAAAATATTTTTTATATTAAATGAGGCAAATAAACATTTTTTTTGAGTACTCTACGCCTATACAAAAAATGAAAATCAAAAGAAACCAATTTGACCACAGAGTAGGTATAGGCAAATATATATATTTTTGATATGTCAATGTCAGTTCTCTATGTCTATGGACAAAATGAAATATAAAAGAAACATGTGTGTGTGAAATGCATGGTATTGTGTGTAATGTTTCTATGTCTACGGACAAAATTAAAAACAAAAGAAACATGTGTGTGTGAAATGCATGGTAGTGTGGGTAATGTTTTATTTATTGATTTAATGTACTTTAGAAGCATTATTATTGAAAAATATTAGCGTTCTGCACTTCTCCTGCACATAAACTATAAGTGTGCCAAATTTTATGCTCGTGCGTCCGCGCAATTTTTGTAAAAAGGGGTACAAAGTTTTGGCATCACGTATTAATATATAGATTTATGATATTTACAGTTATTATTCCTGAAATCTTCAGATTTTTGCTGATTATATATCGACGTAGCTTACATGTCTCGATTTAGTATTTTATTTTTGATATATTGGCTCAATCGAAAAGTACACAAATAAATGCACCGAAAAGAGCAAAGTCCATAATTGAAAAAAAATACAGACTTATTTGATTACGTCTGCCAAATAATAGGTGTGGTGTGGAGAAAAGAGAAGAATTTAAGTATTAAAACAGTTAAAAAAGTGTCAAATAAAGATAACCAAGTTAAACATTGTTAACCATTTTTTGAGTACTTAAACAAAAGGAGTATCTATAAGTAAAATATACATATACAGTATACAAACTAGATTGTGACTGCGGCCTCTCTTACATCGGTCAAACCAAACGAAGCATAGGGACCCGCGTTAAAGAACACATAGCTGACGTCAAACACCGCCGCTCAACGAAGTCTGCAGTCGCCGAACATGCTGAAGGTTCCAGCCATTATATTAGATTTGACCAACCACAGATCCTCGCTAAAGAATCCAAATTCCTACCTAGGATGTTTCGCGAGGCTATTGAGATTAAAAAACACCCTAATTTCAATAGAGAAGATGGCTGGAAGATATCACCTACTTGGGATCCAATAATAAATAAACTCAAGGCCAAACCCAAGAGCAGCGCTGCAAGACATCAAGACACAGTGAGCTTATACTGCGTAGGTCGGACCACAAATAATTAATTAAAATATGAAGGTAGAACGAGCAACATCTTCTGTCAAGACGAACGCCATCTCAGTCTGCCCGTGACCATGATACCTGCAAAGGTTTCGAAACGTCGGGAACTAAAATCTAAAATTAAACCGCGATAAAATCCGTAAAAGTAGTTTCATTTCAATAAAATATTATCTTTATTTCCTACTTCAAGAAAAAGTAATTTACTCTCATCACGTTTCTCTCTTCACAGGACTACCTAACTAGTGCTCTATATTTATTTACGTGTATCTATAAATATATATTGTACGTTTGTCCGCTTCTGTTCGATGGCGTTGCACACCAGAACACAAATTACACTTTATTACCGCTTTACGTTATTCGTTTGTTTTGTAAGGCGCAATAAACTCAAGGCTCCTAGTCGATATAAAACCATGCTAACTAAATATAACTTACATTATAATACATCCTACATTTTCAAACGTTCCGTTCGTACTTTTACGATAGCCTTCAATTGGATTTAATTATTATTGTTTCTTGTTTAGTTCTTCCTAGAAGTTACGTGTTTCATTGTTTTAATTTTTTTCAATTGTAATTAATAAGAATAATTATTTTACTCAGTATAAAAATTCTCTAAGCGTTCTAACACACTGTTATGCTACATCTGATCTGATAACACCGGATCTCACTCGGTCTTAGTTTAGTTCGAGTACCATTGCAGTATTGAGTCGAGAACCGATTTTAAACCACATCAGTTTACCAGGAGTAAGCAAGCAGGCCCATAGGCCTCTCCAATAAAAGCAAGGACAATACTGAGGAGTTTTAATCAATGCTAGTTTTTCAAAACCCCTCACTGAGATCTTTGCGTTATTTTTAATGGCCGATGAATTAATGGAAATTCAAAAAAATATCATTGAATTGATTAAGAGTGTCGAAACCCGTACTGAATTTACAATTATTGTATTGGCAAAATGCTTAGGAGAATACGAATAGTGTCATTTTAATCCAATTTCCATTTATTCATCAGCCATGTCTTTGTTTTGTTTTTATTTTTTAGTTTAGTTGGACATTGCAGCAGATTTAATGTTTCTATCATGCACCTTTTTAATAAATAAATAATTGTAGCGGAATTAGGGTTCTGTAGACCAAATAATTATTTAGTTGGTACTGACCTTTCCGCTTGTCGGGCACTAGCAGCGTCTGACCCGGGAAGATGAACTGCGTGGCGAGCCTGTTCAGCTTGGTCAGCTCCGAGGGGGTGGTGTCGAACCTCGCCGCTAGCGATGTCAGGGTGTCGCGGTCGCGGACCTGGGTAAAACATTAGTAAATATAATTTGTATTGCATATAAATCACAGTCAAGTTTTCAAGCTAATGACGAAAGAAGAAAATGCTGGATATGGACCCCCAAATATCCAGAAAGCTTCTTCTTTTTGTGTCTTGCGTTTCTGTAACTAGCATTCCGGTCATGATTATTACCAGCGGGGAAATGGATGGTTAATTGATAACTTTATTCATATTTTCATAGAAAGACCTGCATTATATATTTTTTTATGATTTTATCAGCCCTAAAAGATGCCTTTCTTAAATAAAGAGATATTATCTTTTTTAGTATAGGTACTGTAGAAAATAAACAAATAGGATCTCATTTTAGATCCGAAAAAGGCACCCACCACGTCTAAAATATGCACAAAGAATAAATCCAATACCGCACGGTTCAAAACGTCTTAGCATGGCGGATAAAATCATAAATCCGTTCACCTGCCACACACAGATTTAAGCCGTACAAATCATTCTTAAACCTTTGAAAACACACATGCACGCTGGAATTTTGCCAAACACGTGCAAATTATTGTATTGAAGAAATTCACCTAAGCAAATAATTTGGTAAAACCTTTAGTTAAACAGAGGTCTGTATTAGAAATTTTTAAACAAAAAGAGCCGAATATTAGAAGGAAAATCCGTCGTATCCTCGAAGGAGCCTGGTAATAGTATTTTTGAATACATGACACTCTATTATCCCACAACAGGCCAGGAGGGCTCCAAGGACATGTCGCTGTATTTGACAACGTAACACGGTTTTATAAAACAAAACACAACGAGGGTTTGCCAGAGTGTGTAGGCGTGTCGTGGACCGACACTCGATAGTTTAATGAATATTAAATAAACATAAGTTAGTGATGTAGGTTAAATGTGAAAAATGTCTGGACTGCGTCAATACGAAAATATAAGAGGGTTTTTTAAATAACTTTCGTGACGCGGACTCATAATTGTTTTAAAACGTTTTACTCACGTTTATTTGTCGGGATCATCGAACTGTTTGACTCGCGACCCCGACGATGCGTCAGCTCATGATTAAGGACTTCGAAGTCCTATTAGGTACGAAACTAGTCGGGCTATCCCGATAAATACGCGTGAGTAAACGGTTTTCAAACAAATATTTTAGAGGGTTATTAAAGCACGGGATAATTATTTCGTGTTTTTTTATATATATACGGAAAGGTGATACCTTACCTTTCCATACCCTCATTAATTTATTAAAATCAAAATATTCCTGAAAGTATTTCTATTAGATTCCTATTGTGTGCTCGTGTTCCACCTACGCCGAAGTTTCATGATCTACTAAACGACCGGAATCCAGATTTAACTGAACCGAGATATGAGAATAAAATTTAATATACTTATGATTTATTGCACGGAAATAAATACAATTTCTTTATTAAACATGTTTATTTGAGTGGAGACCTACTTGCCGACTTGTAAAAAGTATTTATTTTCGCAACAGCTGGTTTAATAAAAGGTTTTTGCCACCAAATAGACTGTATCAAAATACGCAGTAATGTGTGTGTGCACAAGTGTCGCCGAATGTGTCACAAAGCACAAACAACAGAGGTCTTTGTAGCTTACACTGTTTTAAACATAAAACACTTTAAGAAAGGTTAACTAGAACTATGTTGATAATATTATTGCATTTATAATGAATTCGTTTTAAATAAGTAAGTATTGAATTGCTATAATACTTATGCTGCTTATTTATACACAATGAGCACACTGCAAATTAATCTAGCAAGTAAAGATCAACGACCTACTGACCACTTAAACGTGGGAATTAGACCACATTTTGAAACAATTTTGTTCCTTATATTTTTTAGATACTGTACAAGAAATGAATTGCTCAGTTACGGTATAAGAATAAGAACCGTTATATGAAGTACACACAGTGATAACATCAATAGAAATGATGAAATATAATGAAAATGTTTACCGTGTAAGTCATCGTCTTAATGGGTGGAGGGGGCGGTAATCTCTTGGCGTGCTCGTCTTCATCTGCAACAAGATAAACACAATCAACATGGCGTGTCAACACATCAAGCGAACGCCTTACGGAATAGTGTGCGCGAGTTCACGACACGCGAATTGCTCGCGCGCAATGATCGGCGCTGTATTGACATACATGATTTATGATATAATCGTAAAATCTATAACCGCACGATTTTTATTATTGCGAAACTCAGTTATTGCATTCGTCGTTCTGTAAAACTGTGCCGTTACCGGTTTCACATTGTAACTTTGTTGTTGTTTATTTTTGTATCAATACGACCTCATTCGACTTTCTAGTTCAAACTATATTGTGAAAAGCATTAGCAATAATATATTACCTACATTCTCTTAAACGTTCCTGGAAAGTTCGATAAATCAAACTGCGTTTATCAAGGGGAGGATAAAAACCATTTAATATAATATGTATTGTTGTGAATAGCCAGAATTGAAGAGGACAATAACATAACAAATGGTTTGGGGCCAAAACCGATCGCAATGCTATTGAAATACATAGTTGATAATAGCATCCCTCCCATTAATCATTGGCACGGACCTGGCCGCTTGTTTACAAAAACATCATTGACTCATAATCATAAATCAACTGTCAAAAATCGATATGTACTGCTAAATCTTTGATTTTTAATAAGCTTATTAATTTTCGTCTAATACAGAATCAATGTCGAAGAATATTACACTAAAATATTGATCTGTAGCTATAAAATCAAGTTATGAGGGCATAAAACAACTGTTCCCATAGATAATATAAACAGGCAGTGCGGTATCTATTTTCACAGTAATAACTGGATTAATTCAATGTTTTTAAAAGCCGGATGTTAGTTTATAGTGTGCGTGTTTATTTTGAAAATATATCTCGATGCCAAGGAATGATTCGCGACAGGCGGTGACGCGGACACCGCGTACCGCGCCGGTAAAAGTTCTTTGTCACGGCATACGTATGCACTTTAACAGCGAGACATGCAATAAGCACGACTAAATAAAAAACCAAACAACAAAGTTGACACACATAACAACTGACAGAACAAATTCATTTACGTCAGTGTTTCAAATCGTCGTTACAGAGTGATAATAAAAAATATGTGTCGAGAAATGCTTGTTTATTTATAAATGGAAATGAGAGCCATCATCACTTCAACAATAAATTTTATTTAACTGCAGTCCTGTATTTGATATAAACTAGATCAGTCCAATCTTTTTATAAAGCTCATTAAGCGTATAAGGCCTATAATTATCCTTGCAACATCGTCTTAATGTCGTCCAGTTTCCGGATGCTAAGTATTGGGTCTGCAGCCCGAATTAAATCTATGGAGGTCAGAGCTAATAGTTTTGTTGGTAAGTCGATTGGCCGGTGAGATAGTGCAAGCTAGTTACTAGTTCAACGAATGCTTGGAATTCCATTCATCGCAGGAAATGTCAATAGCTAGCCTATTGGAAATATCTCAGACCTTCGGCATGATTGAAAGTGCCTGTGTAAGTAGATATAGCATTTGTTACTTTTTGTCGAAAGTAGGGAATTGTTTATTTGATTAATCTATGGTAATAACATTTTGTAATCCTTTCATAAAAGCGTTTCATAACTCGTCTCTGTAGGGTTACGTAATGGAAGAAAATGACAACAATATTTCAGTTGCGTTTGTTCCTGCGGCAAGCTCCCGCGCCGACGCTTGTCGCTACTAAATTATAATCGTCGCCTTTGTAATGTGTTTTAATGAAAGGGTTTTAAGTTTTAACATGGCTTTAATTTCGTAACAACACGACAATTTAATGTTGGTAACTTGGAGTTGCGCAACGAATGAGTAATAAAACTGTTTAGTGTAGCAATATAACTGGACAAAGCTCTAATGTTAATATCTATTAGTGTAACGACTCGTGGGAAGCTGAGGTTGAATTGCTAACGATTACTTAATGGAGCATACAATTAGAAACTCCAGGAGTTTCCAGAACACCAATAACTAATCTATTAATCAATTAAACAATAAATTATCCTCTTTGGAACATTTTGTCTGCGGTCTTTAATGTTTCGTATTTGTGGTCATGAAATAAGGAAGTGTGAAAGGGAAATAATAATATTTAATTATTATGACTGTGATTTACAATACGCGTAATGCGATAGTAGCATAAGACCTTTATCCGATCAAAGCATTTAATTAAATTACTGTCGTGACGTCTTTCGTACGCGCACAACCAAGGCAATTTCAAAACGCTATCAATGAACTTTACTCTACAAGGCCTATCGTAAATCTACGTTATTCCGGGCTTGATCCTTGCCTATTCCGGATAATATTTCTATATAGTTCTCCGACTCCAGATCTTGGTTTTGTCTAATAAGTTTTTATTGCCACAGAGCAGTACAAAGACTATTCGAGTCCTGTGCTAGGGTGTGAATTAATGTTCCACTAACGTAAAAATATGTAAAGGATTTTTATAATAACTATCGTGAGACTGATTCATTATTAAATTATTAGTCTAGTTTCGGATCGACTCGCGATCCCGCCGCGTCTGCTCATGATTCAGGACTCCGGTTGGGTCCGAAACTAGTCGGGCTACCCCGATAAATACGCGTGAGTAAACCGTTACATCATTTAATAATGTAAAGGATTATTTTTATTTACCTCTATGAACAGCATCAAATCTGCCTTCGACCTTCGAGCGCAGCGCCTCCAGGTCAAATGGCGGAGAGAAGCCATGGTCCACCGAACGACTTTTCGACCTGTAACATGAGAAAATAAATATAAGATAAAGATTTACTTAGGAATTAGCCATCAATTTACCCCTTTTACTACCCCAATATATAAAGGGTTCATTATTGGAATTGAAAAGCTAACTGAACTTTTTCTTGAATAGATCAATTTACCTAGAAGGGCGTATGCTTCGACTGCTACTGCGCACTATATCTTACGTACGACCGTTTACATATTCAGTACAATGAAAACATGTCTGTTTTTATTATTTATTTATATTTCTAACACAACCCCATTATAACAATTTATCATTCTGAAAAATTCAGCAAAAGGACTAAACAATAAGCCAGTGTTATTGTTTACAAGTATTCAATAGTAACTAGGCGTAAACACACGGGGTCAACGTACGTGTAATTGTCGACACTCCCAAAAGACAACGTTCCAAACGTCGTAAGACTGATACAAATAGAACGAGTCGTCTGTCCGACTCACCTACATACGATGCCGGTGAGGGTCTCGACAGATGCACCATATATTGTATGCCAAGATCAATTCCTCGCATCTCTAAACGAATATTTGTCAAGAAATTTGGGTCTTTATTTAGTAAAGCGAGTTAACAAAACTAAGGACCTAAAAACACATCTTCGTTTCCAAATTAATATATCTACATAAGAAGTTCATGTAACACTGAACTTGAATACAGCTTTCATAGTACACTCGACTTGCAAAAGGAAGTATTCATTCTTATAGCCCGAGGTGGTCACGACCAATGAATTTCTTTGGCAATGCGCGCCCGCTCTGTGTCACATTACTGCATTCATTATGAACATTACTTGAGGCCAATCCCGTGTCTCCATTGAAGGTCAATTATACTTGATATAAATTAAGAGTATGACTCATTAATCATAACGAGATAGTACTTGTTATATATGCTTCAATGAATATTGATGGGATTACATAGGATTACTAATTTAGGTCAAAGTTTATTTGTCGAATTGTACAGTTCACTTACGAAATAAAAACAATTTCGTTGTACGGTCTAGTATTAAAAGACAACAATAAATTCATAACGGTTTTATTAAACTATATGACAGTCTGTCGCCTGCAATCCACTCAGCTCATTGGTTGCTATTCATATTTACATAGGTATTTTAAACGGCGTTCCATACATAATAGTGGTGTACTATACTGTATTGATATCTCACTAAGAAGCATGAACACACCTCAAAATATACTGCTGTGCATTATAACCATACTTATAATTATTCGAGCACTTAATCGATCGACATATAACAACACAATTGGCTCTGTTCTAATCAGCAAGTATTTATATAATATCTGCTTAAGTCAATGATAACAATTACTAATCTGTGTTGCGAACTGATTTATATTGTGATTGCATGTCGGTAGACCAAGTCTAATGATGTAAGTAATGTAAATGTGCAAAACAATATGGATACCTTTTAAACGATTGGTCGATGCTTTCGGCACTTCTGGACAGCTGCTGCGAGGCACGCCTAGACCTGCATGCAACAGAGACCACGCTAGACACATACATACGCATGCAATATCATTATATACCATCCAGACAATTCAACCCACATGACATTACATCGAATTTTAAACGATTCCCAAAACGTTCTTGGCGACCAATGTGATTATCGATTTGAACTGTCTGGATTGTGTTCATGTAAAATTCCACTCTGATTCATCAAAGGAAATTTGGATAAACAGTTAGTACATTAATAATGTTTGCGTTCTAAAAATAAGTAAATCAGAGTGGACATTTACATAAAATGTGCGTTTGGCAAACAAAAATATTTTTACGTAAAAAATTAAAACACCAGCAAATAAAAAAATAAACCATAAAAATGCCACATCGATCCATGCGATGGGTCGTTCTGCGAATCATGCAATGTGTAAATAATGACACGTAGTGAATAATGTATGCGACTTTATAAATATTTGTGTGAACTGTTTTTTGGAATAATTGTGACTTTAATTGCGGCTGGAAATTACTTGACCTCATAACTTTCAAGATTTATCGAGGGGCGAGCGGCTCTCGACGCTGTCGATAACGACATTCATCCTCCATTTCGTATGTATAGAGGGCACGTATCGCCGTAAATACGAACATTTAAGATGTTATTACCGGTACTTTAAATATCTTCATAATGTACATCCTCTTTTGGCTTATGTTAATGACGCAAAATGCAAATATGTATTTAAAATGTAATATTTTTCCATTCTTTACACAATGTAACCTAGGCTGCTTATTACTTGAGTAACGTTTAGTCTACAGTGACTGTATTTCTATTTGGCACATATTCTTATGCCTGCCTACAGATTCGAATGCCCTTGTCTAAGTTTAAGTGATAGAAATCAATAAGCAGCGACCTTCGAATTTTGTTGGATTTCCGAAAATATTTATGAATTAAAAGCAACTGATATTTTAAAATGAAACTTTCGATTAATATCACGACGAACAGGAATAAATTACTCAGTAATGCTTTAAAAATATTTTAAATCTACATTGCGCGTTTTACAAGTCATTCGACAAATTAAGACAAATACGTTGAACGGACGATGAGGTTTTACGATTTTATAAGAAGGCACCAGAATATGAAACTAATTAGATTATGTCTCTTAATTACAAGGCTTAATGTAATCCGCGACCCGCGAGTAGATCTAATTACATGTATAATTAGTGTTAATTTAAGGAAGACGTTCAAGTTTAAGCTTATATAAACGCATTGCAAGCAAAGCGCGACCGTGTTCCCGCCGGGGTGCGCTGTACTACGGCCACTTATACATGGCCTGCTACGTTCAGTTTCCTTGAGACATGTCGTGCAGCTATTAAACAATGTCTGGGATCTTCTTAAGGTGGCTGTTTCTCAGGCCGTGACAGCGAAACGTATGTGGGGAGGAAGCGCCGCCTTTGACACTGGGTGGGCGCCGATACTCTCGCATATAACTTATAACTAACATCCGCGACCTGTCAGTTCTTCCCGTATCGTGATAACTGAATGAATGATGTCTGTGACACATTCATACTTAGCATTAATCAATTTAAAAAATATCTACGCTGTAGGTACTTTACTACTAGAGTAATTAATTAATGATACGAAACCGTAATCAATCTTAAGCGACCCTGTTCACGAGTTCATAATTATATGAAATGTCTATGATGTTTTTGGGGGTTAAAATAGATTGTATATTCTGAGTCGAAAAAAACATAAGCCGACATAAAAGTTCCTTACAAATAAGTTAAAGAAAACAAAGTTCCAGAAAAAAAACCTTCCAAATTATTGACCGTACCAAAGCAACTGTTTCCTAACCTCGATTTTTATTCTATACCAATGTTCTTACACCGGCAAAAGAAATACATCATCTGTCAAATTGCAACTGTACTGTGCCGGACAGACGGTCAGTCTTTTTGGCTAAGGAACCCTAAAAATATGAAACAGGCGCAGTATATATCTACTGCGTAGATTTTTTCAATCGATCCACAAATGTGTGCTGAGCCACACACAAGGTAGCTCGCGACTGTAACGAGATACACATCGTATACTATGACAACCTTTTATGTAGAATCCTTCGATGTGTGTTAATGTATAGCAATGCATTGATTATATTACAGAAATCCTTGTTTATAAGCTGATATGCATACTGACATGTTTTTTTCGATCGCGTTTCCGATACAAATAAGTATAGGAATCGCGGCCGGTGGAAAAAAATCTTAATTACTCAAGTCAGTGTCTGCAAAAGGAAATCCTTATGCCATTCCTGTGGCAAATGTGAGGTACGTTTTTTTAATGTAATACTGGACTGGGAAAATGTCAGCAAGAACATTTAAATTACTTCTAATTTATAATTGAATACTTGGTGGTCGCGGCTAAAGATTAATGTTTTAACCTTACATCTGTTGAAACCTTGAACCGAAGCTATCTCACATTAGTTATACTTTCTGATCGTAATATAAATGATATGTAAATACTTTGATTATAATTAAAGCCAAGGCGGAACGGACGGCGGCGGAAATCATTTTGGTACAAATAGCTGCGCAATTACATTGTACAAACTACATGACATAATACATATACTTATGTCTATCTAATTAACTAGTTACTATTTAAAAACAAGGAGCTCGTTTATTATTCGAATACAAATTAATAGAATAATATTGCAATAAATATGTAACAACACTTTTACATATTTATTTATTGTTTGTGTATTAGGAAATTATAGTATCGTCATTTCGTTATAATCGTTGTTAAGTTGGAAGTAAAGTGTTCACATTAAAATTGATAAATACATTGAGATGACACAAGTAAGATTGATAACACCTACATCTTTCTGACATTTTACTCTATATTGGGCAACTTTCGCTCCCTTTGACAAAAGATAAAAATTCTGCAGTATAATATAATTGTCACTGTGTACATATTATGATAATAGTTCAGTGGCGAGGAAGTAGGAGCAGTCTACTAACCTATTCCGCGGCGAGGTCATTGTACTGTTGCTGTGGTTTTGTAATACGAACGTATATGTGCGCGCGCGCACGTACCATTCATCTTACAACAAACATAATATCAAATATACATTTTAATGTGATATCAATTTTTATTGCTACATAATATGTAAGAGTTATTTTTTATAATCTCCTTTTTATTATACACGAGGAGATTTTTATAATACGCAGTATTTACATATATGATTGCATGTTTAACAAAATGCTCCAAAATAACCTTATAAAAGGCTTAACCAGTGCTGTAAGTTAAACTTACTAAATGGATTAAAGAAGTATGCGTCATTGCGAGCAATACCGTTTAACCAGCAACCATTAAGTTCAGTAGAATTTAATAACCATTTATCATTCTTTATTTACGTTTTATCGGCATGTAAATTCAACATTACGGATTTATTTATATTTTGTTATGCAAACACATTAGAAGTTAGATTTACGGAAAAGATTTATTTATCCGATTTATTGTTTGTTTGGCTCTATGTCCACAATAAAGTGCTCTGATAAATTGGACGGCTGCAATTACTAACCTTTTTCTCTATTTTTTGCATAATTAGTTTTAGGAATTAGAAGTATTTCTTATTGGGCCATTAGATATTCATTTTTCGTATCACACCATCGTCATTTTGTACATTTTTTTAATTTATTTGATGTTTCAAAACACAAATAAACCTCACTAGAGTTGAGTTTCAAATGAATGAAAAACAAGTGCAGAATTCGACATACCTGTATGTACTCTTCAAAAATTGTTTTTAGATAGTACGGTGGGCTCAACAGCCTTGTATGCTATGTCGGTGGGTGTGTGTGGGGTGGGGCACGAGCACGAGTTGCACAAGCGCCTCCGTCATATTATACGCGTATTCCATGCATATTGCATACGAATACACTACAAACCACAAACATTTTCAAATGAATAAAACTGATTTTGTACACGGGTACAAGTTACTTAGTTCTCCAAAACAATGCGCTCAAAAATAAACTCTTCTCGAATATTAATATCTAAAGAAAAGAAACAACTTTCAAGGTAAATATTTGTTTGCCATGTGACAAGAATTTCATGTGATTTCTAAATTGTTTGATTATTAACAGGTAAACAGATATATCTCGAACTGTGAGCCTTCAGCTGTATCATCAGATAAATTTATCTTGAGAAGTCTGAACATGTGATTATGACACAATACAAACGAAAAACTATGCGAGCAACCCGTACGATGTGGAGTAAGCATGTTTAGCCAACAGAGTGTAACAAATTATACCAACGTAATTATAAAACACTTAAATATGTGTTTGCTTTGCAGATTCGCAATATTAAATTACGTTTCTTATGAAACTCCATTTATACACACATCTTTAGCGAGACCAAAAAGCGAATCAGGTTTAAGGTTACAAGTGCAGCTGCTCAGCGCTCAGCGCGCACGGTAAGGGCCGGTTCAGACAAAAGACGGTAGCGGGAACTGACTAGGGGCCAAGTTTACCTATTGTTCTACATTCTATACAAGCTCAGGCTCAAGAGCACGCAAATTCCAGGAGGGTCAAACCAGGAGTGAACTTAAATCATACCATGTAAAATACGTTCGCAAACGTAGAGACCAACGTACAGACTAGATCACGAATAGTTACTAAAAAAATCATACTCAACTAAAATCTGTATCGAAAAGAATCTCATCATAGAAACTCATAGAACATTTCAATAACATTTAAATCCCGATACTTCAGATGGGCTTATCTTACCTATGAACTAGATTTTCAAACGTGAGTGACTATGATAAAGTTATTTTAATCCTATTTGTTTTCCATAATAGAAGGTAACGCCATATCGCTGCCGGTCGGTGTTAAATGTTAGATGCTAGTTGACCCTAATGACTACAATGGCCTTCTGACGCCACGCATACATGTATGAGAAACGCTCATACAACACCTTATTGAAAGATCGCCGCTCGTAAGCGCGCACTACATTTAATATTGTCGTTTCATATAAGGTAACCAACACAATGCAATGCATGATTCAAATTAATCGTTTCTGTCTACTCATTACGCTTCTAACTAGAATTAATTATAGTTCAAATAAAGGTTCGCAACAAAATGAAATCAATTCGTGATGGATACTGTATCTGATACTGCATCTATGCCATTCTAATTTACTACATAAAGGATTTAACGAATGACTTCATCAAATATTTAATGATTTCGAAACAATGAATAATAGCAACTGTACTGATGAAATTATAATAAATACCATTCAAAATCAAATGCATCAGTCTAAGCGTCCAGCTGCGTCGCGGTCGTCGGTCTTGTGCACTGTGAGAAACTCGTAAGATGTAATTCAAGATGTATTCGAACTATTAATACCAAGGTTAGAGAAATTCGTTCTATTATTTACGTCATCGCAACCGACCACAACAGTTTGTTTGGTTCAGAAAACGTCAAACCGTCATCAAGGGAATGACGCAGGCAGACGGCGGGAGTCGGTCATCGTAGACCTGTCAACACTTAGGCTCGACCGAAGGGCCGTGTTTATTTTCATTGAAAATAAAGCAAGGGATCATTAGTCGTGTTTTGTTAGGCGTTAAGACGCGCGGAAAATAAAATGAGGATAACAAATGAAACGCGAGACTGACCACTTTCACTAAAGTAGTAGTCATGTTCATTCATGAGTTCTTTTTATGTGGAAACCAGGTTACGTTTTCATAAAACAGGTTCAGTTTTCGTATATATATGTGCTCATGAGTGTGATGTATTCGTGACCGTCGTGAGGTGCGCACTCGCCCGTCAGACTCGTTCGTTAATTGCGGGGCTTACAATTAGTTGAGTGCCATTCGCAAACGAGCGCAATTGGCGCAATGGGGAGGAAATGGACATCCATCCTCAAACACCTATAATATACGCATATACACTCATTCGGGCAGAGGACAAACGACTCCGCCAATGTCAGCCCTAGAAATTGTTTTGTAGTAGATCATCCTTAACCCTAATATGACTAGCAAATAAATCCTTAATTCAATTTGGGGTATCCATTGAGAATGTACTTACTCGTGCCAGAAGCTACGACCGTGCATGCTCTATTAGCATCATTAGCGTGATTTTAGTGTTATTATATAATTTAATATAGGTACACTTAAAAGGCAAAATACTTATTTTTTCAATAAAGAGCATTTTGTATATATTTTGCTACCTATCAAGGTTATAATCGTAATATTTATAATACTGGTTTTTGTATTACAAAACAACAGATTACTTATAAGACAGATCATATTGTATCTTTAAAACGGTAATAAGGATGAAATAGATATAACATAATCAAAAAGATAGTTCGTATCAAGTACTTATAAAATAAATACTATTAGAATTGTGCATGAGTCATTAAAATTAATTGCATCACTTGTCGCCTAAGCCGTGCTAAACATGGTATCTTGTAGGCTGTGCACAAAATCAATGAAAACATGGCTGACTACGATTGGAGACAATTTATATTACGGAGAACAGATAAGTATACTATACATATCAAAAACTTTTAAATACAAAAGCAGGACACAAACAAAAATCTTGAAAACTTTGGTGCTCGTAAGAAATGTTGTGAGGACTGTATTTTATGGTAATAAAGTAGTAACAAGTGAAAGAGAAAGTGTGAAAGAAACCAAGTTCGGTAACCTAGAGTAAATGAATCGTAACGAGTAAGTCAATGGAACGGGAGTGTTAATGTGCAATAAAATAAACACGAGTGCCACACATCTCAGTCGGCCGTGCATGAATGTGGCCGTCCTTGTGCAAGACAACATCACCGCACCACGACCGCACTGCGCACACATCTGGGTCAGGTCTCTTTCCGCAGTTCATTCGGAAGTCAGCATTAACACAAACTAGATACATTGTAACGGACACTCAACATATACCTAAGCTTATTTATGTGAACGTGCGAACAGAATTAACGAAAACGTGTGTAGTCACTTCGGACAGTGCAACAACAACAAATAGTGTTGATGGTAAGAGAATACACGGTAATATTCTTTACAAACTTTGTAATTGGTAAAGAGTACCTGCTCTTGATAGAAAACTGTTATTTAACGGTTGACTAGATACCAAGTAACTGAGGAACAAATCAACAAATATTGGAGAGAAATCAAATGAACCCTAAACCTAACATTGAGTCATCTACATCCTAATCCTGCTAACATTTGAACAGATAGGTGCGCATCCAGACGAGACACGATTTCTAGATGATTAACCTGTGTTTCATTATCTACAGGCGTTTTCACGGCATCACCTGGTTTGAAGGATTTGTATGACTAGCACTTAAATAAGATTTATGGTCGGCATTTCGTGCACGAACATTTTCGTTTCATTTTTCGAAGAGTAAAATACCTGTAAGCTTCCACATTATGATATTGCTTGGTCACGTTTACGAACTCTGCAAATCATTCATCGTCACGTATTATGCAGTATTTAAAGTTATAAGGGTTACAGTTTTAGATGCCCATGAAGTATTCACATATTCCCGTTTACGATATTACAAGTCATAAAAGATATGATTCTGAACAATATGATGTGTTGCCAAAGCATATGGTGCATCACAAGCAAATTGTCCAAATATTATTACAATTTCGTGGAATTGGTCATTAATTTGTAAATTAATGCCAAGTTAAATGCACGTGGGTGCGCAGTATTCAAAAGGAAGTAAACAATGCCGCCAAGTTTGACTCGCATCAATGTGGATTTTGTCTAAGTTTAGGTTTGGGGCTGCTAGGACCGAAAGTTGTTGGCAATTCTGCTCACAAAAACTTAAATAATTGAGAGTAAGCTAACATAAACCTTGATAACATACATAAAATAACCGACTCTAATAAAATATTAAATTCGTGTGGAACTAAAGTGGGGTAAACACGAGTAGAAACAGGGTCGGGAAGGAAAATCTCCGAAACCAATAAACGGAGACAATTTCGGTATGTCGGGAAGCTACGGAAATTGCTATATTATTTAATAGGTTATGTTCTTGGGAAAAGTCTTAGTTTGCCAATTGGGAATGCTTACAGGTGACAACTTATGAATACGGAGTAACACGTCCATATTCATAACTGCGTGCTCTTGTAAAAGATGATTATAATGAGGGCATTTATATTTTGATAAACACGTTTGGGTAGTCACGGCAGAAAGCTAAGTCTCGGTGGGCGTGGTGATTACGTCAAACACTCGTATTGGCCGGGATCAGTACAGTTACGCCTTTAATCGAATACTAACGTTATTGATCATAAAAATAAAATGAGGATAAGAAAAAGTATTCACCATAAAAAGTAAAAAAACGCTTTAGTGACTCGTAATTTTAGCAATTAATTCTGAAATGAAACTACTTTTACGGATTTTATCGCGGTTTTAATTTTAGATTTTTGTTCCCAACGTTTCGAAACCTTTGCAGGTATCATGGTCACGGGCAGACTGAGATGGTGTTCGTCTTGACAGAAGATGTTGCTCGTTCTACCTTCATATTTTAATTAATTATTTGTGGTCCGACCTACGCAGTATGAGCTCACTGTGTCTTGATGTCTTGCAGCGCTGCTCTTGGGTTTGGCCTTGAGTTTATTTATTATTGGATCCCAAGTAGGTGATATCTTCCAGCCATCTTCTCTATTGAAATTAGGGTGTTTTTTAATCTCAATAGCCTCGCGAAACATCCTAGGTAGGAATTTGGATTCTTTAGCGAGGATCTGTGGTTGGTCAAATCTAATATAATGGCTGGAACCTTCAGCATGTTCGGCGACTGCAGACTTCGTTGAGCGGCGGTGTTTGACGTCAGCTATGTGTTCTTTAACGCGGGTCCCTATGCTTCGTTTGGTTTGACCGATGTAAGAGAGGCCGCAGTCACAATCTAGTTTGTATACTCCTGCATCTTGTAGAGGTATGTGACACTTGACAGATGGTAAGGACTGGCTAATCTTCTTGGGCGGCTTGAAGTATGTTTTAATTGAAGCTCGCTTCAGGATGTAACCAATCTTGTCAGTGACTCCTCTGACATATGGTAGTACAGCAGGCAAACGATCAACAGTGGCTGGCTTCACTCGGTTTCTGTGACGGGGCCGTGGAACTTGGAGCTTGTTGTCTCGCAGTACTTGCTTGACGTGTTGAAGCTCAGCGGCAAGGTGTCTGTCATCACAGAGTCCGTGTGCTCTCTGAAACAAAGATTTTCCCACGGTAGCTAACTGTTTAGGGTGGTGGTGAGATTCACCGTTTAAGTACCTATCTGTATGGGTCTTCTTTCGATACACGGTGTGACTTATGGTCTGATCAGGATTCCTTTTAACTAATATGTCTAAGAAGGCAAGAGATTTATTATCCTCCAACTCCATAGTGAATTGAATTTTGTTATTGATGGAGTTGAGATGTTTTAAAAATGCATTTACTTGACTAGATGGTAAAACTGTGAAAGTATCATCTACGTACCGTTTGTAGAACCTGGGAGTGAAAGGAGCTGTTTTTAAGGCTGTCTCCTCGAAGTCTTCCATGAATATATCGGCGACTACAGGGGATACAGGCGAGCCCATCGCTACACCATCTACTTGTACATAGAATTTATTGTTCCACAGTAGGTAGCCAGATGTGAGGCAGTGCTCGAGAAGTTCTGCATATTCTAGAGGTAGGTTGTTCTCTGCTAGCTTCTTGGAAACAATTTCAATACAATCCTTGACTGGTAGGCATGTAAACAAGGACTGTACGTCGAAACTAACCATTACTTCATTGTCATGAAGATGTAGATGTTTAATCTCATTGACAAAGTGGTATGAATCCTTCACAAACGCTGTAGTGTTGCCTCTGAGTGGTGAGAGTGTTTTCGCGACGTGCTGAGCCAATCTGTAGGTTGGTGTGTCGATTTGGCTTACAATAGGACGTAGCGGGGCGTTTGGTTTGTGTATCTTTGGCAACCCATACAGTTTAGGTGGTTTTGCGCATGTAGGTATTAAGTAGGTAACATCTAGACTTAATGCTTCGGAGTGTTTCTTAACCAAGGCGGTGGTAGTTGTTAACACCTTTTTGGTAGGATCAGTTTTCACTGGTTTATATGTACTTGCGTCCGACAATAGATCTTCTATTTTAGCATTGTAGTCCGATGTATCCATGACGACCGTAGCGTTTCCCTTATCTGCACGGAGTATAGTTACATCTTGTCTGTTTTTGAGGTTCTTTAAAGCGAGATGTTCGGCTTTAGGGAGGTTTGGTTTGGGCACTACACTTCGACGTAAAACAGATGATATATCTTGGCGTATCGCCTCCAAATCTTCCTTCCTCACGTTATTGTTGAACAGGCAAGTCTCAACATTGCAAATAATGTCCTCGTACGGTATTCTACGCGGTGTTACAGCAAAATTTAAACCTTTTTGTAGTACTTGCACGGTCGGTGGATCTAACGTTTGTTTTGACAGATTTATAACTGCGCGTGATTGGTTGACGTTTGGCGGGCGCGTTCCGTTTTCGTTTATTGTTTTGTTTGACGCGTTCGATTTTGAATTTAATTTTTCATATTTATTTATTAAGTTTTGTTTGCTTTCGAGATATTTGGTGTTTTCGCGCTTGTTTAGTTTTTCGAAGCATGTATTAAAATCGAAAGTTGATAAAACTGTTTTCAAATCATTAGTCACGATCTCAACGGTTTTGTTTAAATTTTGTAGGTCGGAACGAGTTTCATGAATTTTTAGGACGAGTAACTTTTTGCTT
The DNA here is from genome assembly GCF_003590095.1 of Trichoplusia ni. NCBI lineage: Eukaryota > Metazoa > Arthropoda > Insecta > Lepidoptera > Noctuidae > Trichoplusia > Trichoplusia ni. The sequence goes on from NW_020800322.1 coordinate 64,402, forward strand.
GCCTGATGGAGGATCTTGGCGCTCCCTCGTATGTCTTTCTTAGGTGATATCTTGAGACACGTTGGGATGAGATTGTGGTCACGGCATCTCTTCAAGAATGCTAAAGATGTTGTATATCTTGCGCGCTTAGTCTTGAGATCTTCCAACCGGCGTATTTTGTTTGCTATGTCCAGTCCGTACTGGGTTACATAGTGGTTTCTTAGGTTTACGCGAATGTTAGACATTGAAATGAAACTACTTTTACGGATTTTATCGCGGTTTTAATTTTAGATTTTTGTTCCCAACGTTTCGAAACCTTTGCAGGTATCATGGTCACGGGCAGACTGAGATGGTGTTCGTCTTGACAGAAGATGTTGCTCGTTCTACCTTCATATTTTAATTAATTATTTGTGGTCCGACCTACGCAGTATGAGCTCACTGTGTCTTGATGTCTTGCAGCGCTGCTCTTGGGTTTGGCCTTGAGTTTATTTATTATTGGATCCCAAGTAGGTGATATCTTCCAGCCATCTTCTCTATTGAAATTAGGGTGTTTTTTAATCTCAATAGCCTCGCGAAACATCCTAGGTAGGAATTTGGATTCTTTAGCGAGGATCTGTGGTTGGTCAAATCTAATATAATGGCTGGAACCTTCAGCATGTTCGGCGACTGCAGACTTCGTTGAGCGGCGGTGTTTGACGTCAGCTATGTGTTCTTTAACGCGGGTCCCTATGCTTCGTTTGGTTTGACCGATGTAAGAGAGGCCGCAGTCACAATCTAGTTTGTATACTCCTGCATCTTGTAGAGGTATGTGACACTTGACAGATGGTAAGGACTGGCTAATCTTCTTGGGCGGCTTGAAGTATGTTTTAATTGAAGCTCGCTTCAGGATGTAACCAATCTTGTCAGTGACTCCTCTGACATATGGTAGTACAGCAGGCAAACGATCAACAGTGGCTGGCTTCACTCGGTTTCTGTGACGCGCTGCAAGACATCAAGACACAGTGAGCTCATACTGCGTAGGTCGGACCACAAATAATTAATTAAAATATGAAGGTAGAACGAGCAACATCTTCTGTCAAGACGAACACCATCTCAGTCTGCCCGTGACCATGATACCTGCAAAGGTTTCGAAACGTTGGGAACAAAAATCTAAAATTAAAACCGCGATAAAATCCGTAAAAGTAGTTTCATTTCAATGTCTAACATTCGCGTAAACCTAAGAAACCACTAATTAATTCTGACTCATACTAAAAACCTGTAAAGCAGAAAGAAATCCCCGCCGTCCTTGGATTTTATTTGGAATGAAATCTTAAACTTGCTATGTTGCATCAATTGTACTACAATAATGTTGCCACTCTATTTCTCACAATGTAGTGGTGTAACGTACTTGTGTGTGTTCTCGTTTGTACCTAAATCATAGTAAGTAATCTGCATAATGCATTGCATTTCTACGTGACTAAAACAGAAAAAAAGAAAAACCTTTTGTTTGCTAGTTCTCAGGTTACCTCATCAGTTTTTAAAACGAGTACCTATCTACGTGTTTACTGGCCGGTCATAAATACTGATCGGAACTCATTACAATCGGCATTATTTTTATCGTCAGCAACATGTGCTGGCCGCTCACAGTTGCACATCGGGCATTTATTTTTAAATCGTGGTTTATCAAGATTTGAGCCTGTCCTTATATTTGCCTTACCTACCATGTTCTTACTGTCACTTTTTAACTAATGCAGAAAAGTTTTAATTATTCGAACTGGTTTTATGAGTAAATGGCTTTACGTTTACACCTTAAGCGATTGAATACCATAAGTGTTACGCTCATATTAGCACGTAACATACATCATTGCGATCGAGTTGTCTGAAAGCAATGATTTTGTGGTCATAAATATATTGAACAAACGAATCAATTACGTATCAATTGGATTACACAAATAGATCTTGTTCACGCGATGGCTCGTTTGAATCAGGGTTATTATATAAACATCCTTTGAAACGGAAAATCTCACAGCTATGACCAGTGGTTCTAATTCACAATTATTGTACAGTAAAAAACGTATGCAGTGATATCACAAGTAGTCGTGCAACAATGGGCAGCGGGGCTGTGCGAATATGCGCGAGACAGATGCGAGACGCTCGTGTTTTTGTCTTGGAATAGTTTTAATAACAACATGATGTAGTAGCGGCGACGGCGACCGCGTGGACTGCTGGCCGCCCGCCAGCCTTCACAATATAAATCACACACATTTTCAAGGTTTTGCTTTTGAGAAAAACCGAAACGCAGTCTACTTCAAGTAGAAGTGACCCTGTGTCCTGATGTTATGATTTACGAGCAAAAAAACTGATCTCATTAATATGCTGGACTACAAAATAAACAAGCAGCAAGTTATTCAGGAGATTAGTTTATCGAATTAGTTTTGGATGATAAATTGGCGGGTAATAATTTTTATATCGTGCATGTTTTTTACAGATATATTTCCACACTTGCAAAAAGGAAAACGACCTTTCAAAAGTCTTTCTCAGCTACAAAATATTGAAACCAACATCACTTCTTAAACCTGTTTTGAATATGATCACAATTTAAAATTAGGATCTACACTTCCTTACAAACCTCGTCAATACCTCGATTGACACCGAGCAGTGTAATCCAATACGCTTGTATTTACAACATTATTTAACAAAATTGATACTGAAGCGATGTTATCTAACCATCTAGAAAGAAGGTTTTCTTCTATCTATTATTGCACAGCTGGAAATATTGTCACTTTAATTGTACGAATAAAATGATAAGCAATAATAAAAGTTAACTACAACCGTATACAAAGAGTAAAGCTTTTTGGCAAGAATTCAAATTCCACAAAGTGCATCGAGATAAAAACAGGGGCATAATGTGTATTTTTGTGAAAACTTTATTGTTGTGTTTAATTACGCAGAGGTGAAAAATGCTGTAAATAAAATGCAAAATTAAACACATTTTCTAGACAAAGCTTGAACTCTGTGCGTTGGAGCAAAAGGATAGTCTTTCGCGTTTCTATGACCTTACATAATTGTCATTAGCATACGAGTCCAATACAAATAAACAATCTGTCGTCACTGGTATCGGACAAGGACAATATATTAATCACTGGTTTATAACCGCTACCCGCGATTTAGATCTAATTATAATTTCGCATTCGCAAATACATTATATCGTAAGACACATGTTTATAATCTCAAGTGTAGTCACATTTGACCATCCGTTTCCTGTAATATACGATCGTATCACTAAGGTCACGAGCATAACTGTAAATCAGAAATTTGCTTTTATTAGCATATCTACTAGTACCACTAGCAGTGATTCTGGGGAAATCTTTATGACGCATAAAACAAAGGGGTTTCTTTTGACAGACGAATGTAACGTGAACGTTCGATGGCGGAAGCTACGTGGAGGCTGCACGACGGGCATGATGAAACCACCACACTTTGTGACGCCACCACCGCCACCGGTGCGATGCCGACTCACGTAAACTTTAAACCAACAATATTGTGCCCATATTTCCGCGTGCTTAAGATGAATCAACTAGTTAAACGCCCACGCTGCTACCTTTTACTTATTTTAATCAAATAATATAACCACAATCGGGATATAGTTGTGGATGACTACGCGGAACATAAAACGCGTGGGCGGATGTTAGAGGCCTTTATAAAGTTGTTGTTATGATTTCCATAATACGTTTTGGACCGAGTTTGTATTGTATTTGTATCAAAGTTTGGAACTACTAAATACATCTATAGTAATTAAATACTCTGTATGAATGACTTAACCTCGTTAAGGTAAGGAATGTGAATGGACGCCATGCTGCGTTCGATACAATGTGACTTACATACAAATTATTTTCCTAGTATTCCGTGTTGGTTTGTGAGAAAGTGGTTTTACGTTAGCCTTACGTAGCAAAGAAGTCTATGTGCGTAAAACGCGAGATAAATATAAAAACCAAAGTAGTGAAAAAGAAAGGACAGTTACGGAGTTAGCACAAGCCGCGGAAGACTGAGTAAGTGTATACATTCAGCAAATACGGACGAACAAATTCAGCAAATTTGACATTACTTCAAGTTCCACACGTCGTGATCAAATATTGATGCTAATACATTGATTAAACGCTCGATACTGAGGTAACCAATTAGTGAATATTTATAAAGTATACAAATTATATTATGTTTGTAGACGTACTTGACGCTAAACACTTCCGCTAATATAAAATGTTACTATTTCAGACGGAGAAAAGTAAAAACAATTTTTACCGAAGGACATAAACTTTTCATATCAAAAATAATTTATGTATAAAATTAGGGATACTATTGGTTCTCTATAAGGCCCAGAATGCAATTCGAAACATCTTTTGTTTTTCATGTCACTTGAATGGGCAAGTATTTTCTTGCTTTCCAATCACTTTCCCTGGCAACCATAAAAGTTATATTGATACACATCGATACCTACTAACTCTACAAGTGTAACATTGTATTATGACGTGAGTTTCCTATGTTTTCCTACGTTCGGATCTAGTGATGACTTGTGCACATATTTAATGTTTGACAAACACATCCATACACTGAGATTTCAATTTCCATGACGTTACTGATCTCTACAGATATTAGAGAATCGATCCAGATGTTTGTTCATTAGTCATTGAAACGAGTTTATACCATTTCAATAATTTTTTCTCTCTGTTTCGTTAGATTTCATGATGAAAAATCAACAAATAAGGCTTGTTATGGATGGTTGTTTTCCTTCATAAATATATGAGTCTTTAAAATAACTTGTAAAATCCGTTAATGTGTATATGTATAGCAATATTATTTTTACTATATCCCACAGAATTTGAATCAACACGGAAAGCGATAAAATCTAAATTAATTTTTCGATATCGCGAGTTTACTTTAAAACGATAACGGGTAAGCGGCTTCAACTATTACATGTGAATGTAAGGAAATTGATTGATGTAATATAACGTGTGCTCTTCCTGAAGTGCGTCACGGTGACGTACAGCGTTATCACCACTAGCTTATATCGACAAAATAACTACTTAGCAGCAGTAAGTACATCTTAATGATGAACAAACGCTAAGCGTATCAGTTGATTTAGGGTTGAGCAAACTAAGACTACGTTCAGCGGTTTCAACACTAATGAGACTATAAATTCAACAAATATTTGTGATTGTATGTAAAATGTTCCTTCTGATAAAAATAATATACACGTAAATCTAGATAGCGTTCGCACTGATTTATCAAAGCAGAATACTCATAAATTTATCGCGTACCTATCTGTGTACACAATATTACATACATAATGGAAATTTTTGGTGTTTAAAAATGTATTTATGGCTACACCATTTTTCATGTAAAAGGCATAGAAATATGGCACTCCAGGTATGAGAAATACGCTTAGTTTACGCTATTACGACATTGAGTGGAGTATGAACATGAATGTAATGGTTTTGTAGTTCCACCTGCAGTGTCATGTAACCCTGAGAGGTGCACACCTAGTTTACAAACAAACAATCGGACTTCAAGCACTGGGTCAAGGAAATCTTGTGCCCGAGCACCACCGCTAGCTCTACCATACACATTCTAATCCCGTAAAAGGTATACGAACATTATATCACATTGCATAGATTAGCTTCAGTTATAATTATGAAAATATTATGGATTTTTGAGACTTATGAACCAAATTAGTAGGTTACTATTGGTTCAAAACAAAGCGGGGTTAAAATGATATCGACAACGATACCTGTTTTTCAGCATATTATCTGGCACAAACACGTTCCACCAGGAGGGTCGCTTCTGGCGGACGTACATTGGAGTATCACTTTCTTCGTCGGTATCATTTCCACCTGACTTCCTTCTCTTTTTCCGTTCTAACTGCAACCTCGCCGCCCACGAGCGTCTCCGACCCTTGTCGTTAGCTCCGAAACCTTCTGCGCCTACGGGTACAGCTAGGGAGGCGCGACGAGGAGGATCAGGCGGCGGGTCGTCGCAGTCGCTTAGCTGTCTGTATCGTTCAGCGAACGTCGCTTCTGATGCTCGGCGGCCGTTGGAGCCAGATCGTGATGGAGGCGGTGTTTCAGAAACTACGCCATCGGCGCCGTCCCCGCCGTCAGCGAAGGCCTCGTCTTCGTCGGTGTCGGCGGCGAATGGTTCCCCGCTATACCGGCGCGGGGACTCGTCGGCGGACTCCTGCAGGCTGGCGAGCTGCAGGCTGGGCCGGTGCGTGCGCAGGCCGCGCGGCGTGCGCCCGGCCCGGCTCTGCAGCCGCGACAGCGCCAGCGGCACCGGCGACTCGGTCAAAGTCGGTTCAACACTCATTTTGAATAGCACTAGAACTCGTTAACTGTCACACTTCATTCGATTCAGGGTGCCAACATGACAATTACGGCTCTGTCATTTTCGGCTTGATTTGATCGAAATTTCGTTGAATCACTGTACCTACGCAAATATTTCATTAGTTATTGTTGCATTTTAAATAAATCCCACTTTGTGTCATCACGTTGAATACAAATACCCTTTTCAAACTTTTTAACTTGTGTTGATAAGTCATTTTTTGATAATTATTCTTGGTTCGGTAGAAAACCACAATAAGTCCGCAAGACTTACAAAGATAGGATGAATAAACAATACTTTAGAGACAGAGCAGGATATGCAGCAAAATAATACACAATTGACGGAATATAATTTTGTTTTGAATACTGTGGCATCACAATGTTGATAATAAGCCAACAATAACATGCATCCCGCAGTTATATTAGTAAAATTATTTTCCTTAGGTGCTTAGACCGCGATATACCATTTATAGCTTGTGCAGCGGAAACAATAACCCATGGTATAAATAGGCAGCAGGTTGTGCGACAAGTGCCTGCGCTGTGCCATATAAGCAGGTGACTGCAGCTTTCGTAACAGCCGAGCGGCGGCCGCGCGCCGTCTGTCAGCGACTCGTGCGCAGGCCGGCAACGTGCGCCGGGGAAAGTTGCCACCGTCTTGCATAAATACGTAGTAACTATCTCATATAATCACCATCGATTTCATTATCATTTTACACATACTTATAAAATGTATACGATCGTAAAGTTGGAACGTGGCCAAAATGCCGGATACATCGGGTTTTTACGATTTACCAGTGCCATCACACATAAACTGTATAAATTATGGTAGCAGCTTAAATAATATTACCTACTTATACCCGTTTTGCGTAGTTCATATTTGCTTATTTGAATAAAAACATCAATCTGTAGAATTTGAGATAAGTTAGGGAAACAGTAAGTAAGTCTTAAAGCTCCTATGTTAAGATAGTATGCTGTTAAACAAATTATAGATGGTCGGACGCAAGGTTGTTTATAAAAATAAAAGCGACATGACCTGTTAGTAATTGCTAGTTATGAGGGTTGCATTAATTAGTGTCCATAAAACTCATTTAACTGAGTGTTGCAATAATTTAAATACAAAAAAGTTAAAATTTGCATCATCTTTTACTACTTGTGTCATTCGCGTTAATTACATTGCTCTGTCGTTACCAGTGTGGGCACAGTATAAGAAATAATAAGAACTGTAAGAAACTAATAATGGTTTCGACCAATATGAATTAGTATGTATATGTAAACAGTGCACAGGAAGTCAAATTCAATATTTCGCAATATTGTATCTGGGTCAAGCAAGTGTCTATTAATGAAACTAATAAAGTCTAGGACGCGGACGACGTGTCAACGATGAAGCAAAAAATATAATTTTAGCGTAGAAGGCTTGTCCACTTATTAGTATAAATATGGCCTTATGTGTATCAAAGTCAACCTACAAACGTCAATCAGGCAGCGAAATGATCGCTCAATGTCGTCGAGGAGATTAACCTCTCGTGAGGGCCCGACATCCGACCCTGCCGTATCGCATTTTCTAATGAAAACCATTCGTTCCGGAACAAGTCATTTCTCTGAGTACGCTTCATAATTATCTATCGAGATGAACACGAGTCGTTCTATCTCGGGCGGAGATAGACGCAGATGAGACATATGTTCGTACCATAAAACACATTGCTACTTGTTGACGCCTACTAATCATTGTTGTTTATAAACGAAGATAAAACGGATAAACAAGCTGTAAACATTATGTCGTTTCCACTTCTCGTAATTCATATAAAGCTTTGATGTTTGATGATCGTTAACGCCATCTTTGAAGTGCCCCCTAGGAATGATATTACTTTTACTAGTCACAATTTGACCATATAGATTGACGCCTATATCAAGAAAATAAATACTATAATAATATGCAGTGTTACTTAAAGACGCGTTACTGAGGTGTTGTTTAATAAACTAAAATTACAAGGCGAAGCTTAGCGGAAACTATCTGAATTAATGTTTGTATTATCAGTACCATTGATTTTTTCTCCTTCACATTCTGTAAGCACTTTATTTCGATAACAACAATCAACGGCTAAATTGCAAAGACAATTACCTATGCTGACTTTAAATGGAACCTAGCCTGAAATCAGGGGTGTTTAATGAATAAATATGAACGAAATAGGTCTGTAACTCTTAAAGTTAGAAGAGCATCAATTATTCAAAGTAAGTAGCGTCACGAACACAGCAAACTAGAAAGCAAATATAAAGATATCGCAGACATAAAGGTATGTTTGAATACTATTATGTTTAATCAAACTACACGTGACTACTCTCTACAGATACCTAAACAAGTGTAATGTTAGCTATTGCAGATAGGGCGAGACTAATAGAAAAGCCTTGAGAACAACACATAATCTCACTTACAGTGGAAAATGTCTAGCGTCTAAATCATTACGCGGTTTATGTTAATAACGCAAAGGGTGATAAAGCACGCACAAACGCTCGTAAATGTGTTGGCACCATTACTGTTCTAGCCTCTTCGTAGTTATCTCACGTCGTGTTCTAGAGACCTTCTTCTGTATCAGCACTAAGAAAATAATATTCATAACAGGTTCCGACCTTCAGACAATAGACGTAAGTACAGCCACTCAGATAAAGGTTTCAATTATTTTGATAACAGCGCTCAAGTAAGAGCGAGAACTTGCTTCGTGAGCGACGTAGTAGACGCGTTATGAGATTTATTGGTTCAACTATCACTTCGAGGGAAACGATAAACTTGAGAACGTTGTTCATGTACATTTATTATGGTAAATACTGTGAAGCAACAAAGGAATCGACGGAGACTGTCAGATAGGATCGAACACGGCGCTGGGTCACGACGCGACGCGAAAGCACACACAATCTCAAAGTCAAAACATCGCGTAAACAAAGAGGTCAGCGCACGCGACGCCAGATTTTATATCAGATACATTCCAACGAGTCCAATGGATACCACAACTTACAACAGTTTCCTTATAATTTATCGATTTGAAAATAATTTTAGATTTACATTTTGGACTTAAGAAAAAGCGGTGTCGACGCGCCGGCGATACTTGAAAAACATCCTAATATGCAACAAATTGTGGATATAGGTTATGCATCAAGTGTTATTTATAATATTGTTATATTCAAGTAATGTTAATTTAAAAGCAATACAAATTAGACAGATGTTCTAACGCAAACTGGCTCCAAAAGTTGCCAATTCCAGGTTGATTTTTCATCTCGAAGGCATTTTTTTTACAAAATATAGGATGTTAATTATCCGTTTATTACTACACGCTCGTGTAAATTTCTACAGCACGATTACCGTGACAAACAATTCATTTAGCTTTGCTTACGATTTCTTCTAAGAACTGATCACGATGTCTCTCTAAACTTTGAATAAATGTGAATTTAAGTGGCCATGTCCGCTCTGAGAGCCTTCAATACACTTTAAGATAACAAAATAGTTTTATTAGGTAGGTATACACAACAATGCTTTTAACATACAAAATACTTCTCTAATGTGCAATTGTCGCATAATGTTCAAGATTTTCGACTTCTATTGGACCAAGCTGATATGGTCCAAAACAAAAGTTAACAGATAAAAATAACCTTGGTATGTCCATTGAAAAGCATGCTAAATATATAATTTACTAGATTTATCTTACATAGAAATGTGAGGAAACGAGATAAGTCCGTGTCAAGGGTCATTAGTTTCTGAGGGCACGGCAGTGCCCCTGCCAAGTCTCGAGCAAAACGGGCACGGCCGTACTATCTTTTCTCGAAGCGATTCGCGGCTGTTTCGCCCCCCCTGTATCTTCGACGTGGACAAAGCTAGGAGTTTAGCTTTTCGGGGAATAATAGTAGGCATTAGAACAAGCTTAAGTTCGAAATTACATGCCAATTGAATTAATGGTTTAGGAGTTACGGTCGATCAAAGTTACACCATTTTGTCACTCACTGACTCACTGACTCACTGACTCACTGACAGATCATCAAAAATCTAAGGTACTTCTAGCAGACTTAGAAACTTCAAATTTTGCACCAAGATAGGTCCTTAGCCACATATAAAGGAAAAATTATAAAAACATTAAAAAATAATATGCCATAGAAAACAATTTTATATTTGCGGTTTGGCAAGAACATTATGTATGGATTTTGACTGCATTGTTAACTTTGTTCGTTGTTTAAGTACCTATTCAATTGGATGAATACATACATAGAATAGAAAAGAATAATATAAATGTAATACACAGACTATCATTAATACAAATTAATACATAAAATTCATAATTCATTAAATTAATAAAGCTAAAACTCCATTGTATTGCGATAAATATTGTATGCGCGCTCGATAGATGGCGTTGTACGTGTCTGAATCGCGCTATGGTTTCGTTACAAAGCGCAGTCTAAGTAGTACTTCAGAATAATTCGATAATTTTCATTTGATAGCGCCACCTGTCTATGAAAAACCATTTCGAAACTAAAAAATATTGTAGTGATAATTGATATTCGGAGAACTTTACGTGTTATTTAGTTTAGTTTAGCTATAGTTTGTAAGTTAGTAGATATATATATGCATATATATATAAGTTTAAGCTTGTTTACATTAGAAGTAACGAAGTCTCAGAGAAGAAACAAAAGAGATAGAGATAGAGAATGGGTTCTAAGCAAAGCAGTAGCTGAAGTCCTAGAAATTATGACACCTAAAAAAAAAGAAAGAAATACACTTACAAAAAATAAATGAGATCCCACCAAAAACATTAAATGTAAAAAAATGCCAAGTCTCTCGATGCAGTCTTTCCATCGTAAAAAGTTTTGAGATCTCATAGAAGCCAAGTCCTATTCAAAATATTTTGTAGTTATAAATCAACATTTAGTAATTGTATCAATAGTTTTCTTTATATTATAATTATAGTGACTTGGCAATGAGCACAAATTAAAAGCTGCTTGATGCCTGGAATTATGTGCAAATGTTACTGACGAGACCAGTGATCAGATTATTTGTTATGTGTGAATCATGATGGTCACTACCGACTACATGCTCCAATACAATAATTAAGAATACCTTACGGGCCATCGCTTTATGAAAGTAAATGAATCGAGAGTACACTAAGACTGACTGCCGTTGCCGAAATTCGGTTGGGACGACACGGATAAACCAAAAAAAAATTAATTTTGTGATATTAATGTTTACGCATGCGGTGTGTGTAACTTTCAACTCCTACAAATATGCCGTTTTATTTGTTTCTTCTTGTGCTCATTGCCAAGTCACTATAATTATAATATAAAGAAAACTATTGATACAATTACTAAATGTTGATTTATAACTACAAAATATTTTGAATAGGACTTGGCTTCTATGAGATCTCAAAACTTTTTACGATGGAAAGACTGCATCGAGAGACTTGGCATTTTTTTACATTTAATGTTTTTGGTGGGATCAATTTAACAGGAATGCATTTACGAGAGCAACTAGATACAATAACATGTACACAAACAATGATAATTGAAACGTAGAACAAACGACGCATGTATAATGAGATGGTAGCGAGAAGCAAACGCACTGAATACAGATTAATTGGTAACAATAAATACACCGACAGACAAAGAAAATATCCACTTCATTAATTCAGACGCTAGGAATAAGATGCCGGCATAAAATCATCAGGTGATGTGTATTAAGTTATTCAACGGTTAGTTAACCTTTGTATGGTTCATAGACCTCGGATTTCAAAGGTCGATAGGCAAAATATAAAACTTTACTTTTATATTTACTAAAGCGGCAAACTTATAAGTTACCTAGCTGACAAAGGGTCGAATGTGTACGTATTTTAAAGTCTGACACCAAGAAAACAAACTGCGCCAGCAAAACATTGCGTACGTGACTAGAAACATTTATTTACAAAATTATCGGATATTCTGGCTGGACTGATATGACTTCAACTATCCCAGACTGACTAATCAGACAATCAAGCCAAACAAACACATTTCGGAACAAATGACGTGCGCATTAAACAAACGGATAAAATAGTACACGACTATAATCGGAAACGTTCAGGAAAGCCACATGTGCCGCTGACGGGAGGAAACTTATATTATTTAACACCAGCGGAATGACACAAATCAAAACCAATTACTCTCAATGAAGAATAATTGCTATTTATTTCGACCACGTATAATTTAGCAATTAAAAAATTGTATCTTACTGGCGATGTTGTGCAAAGATTAATATAGCTAAGGTTTACGAAACAACTATGACTTGCTTTATGTTCGTTACTTAAATAAGTTAAGTTTTAAGTTAAGCTCGAGTTTATGCTGTTTATGATGTGTATTATATTTTGGAATTAAGATAACAGTGTTTTGGGAGGATAACAAAAACCGTAACATTGACCAACTATGTCACCGGTTAATTGATGCTAATAACACTTAGCGTTGTTTTCAATTTTAATAACATTTTATGGGCCGTGTGTTGATATAGCTAACGAGGTATTATTGGAATGGTTCCGCAACATTAACAGAGATAATGTTCGCGGCACACTTGGATTTATGCGATACATTGTTTAAATGTTGTCTGGTATTTAATTTGAATTTCATACAAGTATGCGGAATTGGTGCGGACTTGCAAAAACTACCTATTATGTAAAGCAGAGGACAAGTAACCCGGCGGTGTCAGCGGCCGCGGCCGGCCCACTCCTCCAGAGCCACACCCTTTATCCGAATGACATTGAGCACAATACCGTGTAGAATGCATCGCAAATTAAGCGACCCAGTTAGATATTAGACCTAGCTAGAAAACTTGATTAATGTTCCTCGAATGTAAATTTCTTTAGAAAATTAAATGCCGACATTGAGATGGATTGTCTCGTGACTGCAAAAACAATTACTAAAATATTGTAATTCATACGCTTCATGTAAAATTACTTGGACGTTTATTATAGAATCGGTATTCATATTATAATGTTTAAAAATAACGTTCCTATACATTCAGTTGTAGATACATTTTGTATGTATAAGAAATACTTCAGTGTTTTTAAAATGTCGATGTCGTCTAGAAATTGTCTTACCTACAACTTTACTTTGAAATTAAACTGCCAGTAGGTAAGGTATAGTATTTCTAGATACGTGTTTAAAATACATAAACCAAGAAGCATGGTTCGATTACTAAATGGTTTGTGAATGATACCTATTTTTTTATAGCTGAGGTGATTTAGAAAACAACATTTAACTATCATCAATTTCGTATTAGCGGCGACCTAATTAAGAGTAAGGAGTGGAAAAGTAGACACTGCGTCAGCGCGCTGATAGATGTAAACAAAATAAGAAATTAGAATATTATATTAAGATTTAATATAATGCACGTGAAGTGCCTACGTGCGATCCGATTAAATTTAATAAAAAATCAATAGGATAGGATATCTATCAACAAGTCAAACGTGCCCGATTAGATAATAGTGTGTAAACTTTATGTATTTCCTGGTAGATGCACATGAGTAATGAGTATTACTGTTTACAAATCTACTCATTTATGGGGACCAACAAATCTGGAAACATTTTCCTGCTTGAAATATGATATGTAACGTAAATAAGAACACAGTCGGAATGGTGAGGAATTTGTCTGTTGCACGGTTGGCAGCAGTTGGCACCGCGCAGGCAGCGGGCAGCAGGCGGTGCTGCGCAAAACACAATACTCAAGTTACGTCTATTGCTGAGAAAAATGTAGGTCGTGTCCGATTTCAAAGCGCAGCAGGACTTGCACAACTTAGCGCTAACTGCCAATAGCAAATCAACAAGCAACTTTCGATATTTTTAGTGTTTAGTTATATTTCATGCTCCGGCGATTTTTAGTACATCGGCGATAAGATAAACGTCCAATCTGACTGCGATTGAATTACCAGCTGACTTATCGACTTGAAATGGACATCAGATTTCATGGTCAAGTTAGGAATTAATTTAAATCTCATCAACATCCGGATCATGTATGATTATGGCAACGGATATTAATTTTCGCACGGAAGTTATTATCTAAGCTGAATTTAATATTGTTATAGTCAACAATTTATTATGAATTAATTAATCAACAGTTAATAGTTGGTACTATTACTGCCAAAGAAAATACACGCATTGTTTCTGTGAGCGCCATTTTTGAAGAATCATTGTTTACGAAAGCAAACAATAATGTTTTCGAATGATACAATAGACAGAAAAAAAATTGTAAATTTCAAACTTTGCTTTAATCTTAAATATATTAATATGCAGTCGCAATATGAATGACTAACGTGTATTCAACCAAGAATTCACTAAGAAGGTGCGTAAAATAGAAAAAAAAGGCTCAGGGGTCACGGCCTATCAATCGGATTTCGGTTTCACTTTACAGTTGCCTGCGGGTGCAACTTGCGGCAGCACACCAGCGGCTCCGCTTAGCTGGCGTCCACCGAACTACCAACTTTATCAACACTTGTAGCTCCACAACTTATCAACACCATCGTCCAAGACAACTGTGCAAGTTTCCACAGCCTCCAAGCCGCAAGTTTTACAGCTAACTACGATCTACGAGATGTCTACGAACTCGTAGTATTCACATTTTTAGTATCTTCAATATAAACTGTGTATTATTTTAGCCGCTACCTTCATATTCTTGTCATACAAAAATATTTATGGAATGCTGTAGACGGTATTTTGATAATATTAGTACGGAATAAAATCATATTTAAAAAGAACGTTTACATTTACAAACATAATTGATTATGCTTTAATTTATTTAACACATGTATTTAAAATACGCGTAAATAAAATCTACAAATCATGTTTGAAAAAGGTAAAGTAATGGTAAAATGTCACACAAACATGGGATCGATTTAAAACTTTGGTAACACAAATCACGATAGTCTTACGGGCTTTGGACAAGCACCGACCTCCTTTCCCCGTTGCACTGGCGCAACGAACAAACAGAATAACTAGACGAAGACGTCGTTGTACGAAATCGTAGCGGAACCCGTGTGCGCGACTTTCACTACCGTCCGTAAGCGCGTGCTCGTGCGCAGCGTGCGGATCGCTCGCCGGTGTGAATGCTACTGATGATGACAGACGCCGCGCCGGCCGCGCTCGCGATGGTGGGGCCGCTGGCGCTGCCCGCTGGATTGCTATCGTCAACATCTGATAAACACTGAAACCTACCCCCTGCCTTTAACAGCCTTATCTGTTGTTCAAGCCTAGATACTCTTCTCAGGCGCGCCAATTTCTTTATCTTTAATGTCACCTCTGTGTGGTGTCCCACATTTCAATTCATCCGAATTAAGTGTCGCAAGTAAATATTTGATTATGTGAAAAAATATATTCTTTAACAATACACGAACTTCTATAGATGTATTCTGCAATGATAACTATGTGAGTGGCAAGCAAGAATCGCATACCAATTTCCACTAATCATAATTACCGATACTAAAAGTGATGATACCGTATGGTATAATTAAGCGTATTGTTATTATACATCGTTGGACTGTTAAATATCCTAGGATTTCACGACTATAACATCCCACAATAAGCGAATTGCGGTTATTGTATTCAAATTACATCTACTCCGATTTCTGTAGATTGCGCGAGTGGGCCAAATGGGCTGTAGGGTGCCCTACCTTTGCATAATTTAAAGATTGAGCAGAAATCGATTGGTCAAAGGCGTGCACTGCAATCATACTGACAGCGTTATTGATTTTTCAGCTTTCAGCATTAAAAATAAATATGCCATACTTTACTGGGTCAGTTTCTTGTACGACAAAGTAAGTAGTACAGAATGATCGATCGATGTTACTCGTAGTACTGTGGTCTCAAAAGAAAATACATAAACATAATTGAAAAACAAACTTTTTAACAAAGGAGGTTTCATATCATCAGCACTGATATCTGATATCTATGACGCCACTATAATACTAAGTATTGCAGTAAAATGTAGCTATAACATTTTTAATTTAAATACGTATAATTCACATTGATTTATAAGATAAAGGCGATATAGGACAAAAACAAACCAGTAGATATTAGATAAGGAAAAAGCCGGTCATGCCAGATATGTGTGTTTTCAAAATTCCAGTAAACCATTCAAAGTGGAGCAATTTGAATAGGAAGAGATAAAATAAAACAATAAGGTGTACTTTCTTTTGATTGCGAACGCGCAGGCATTAAGTTCGTCGACATATTATTACGATATGTAGAAGCTATCAGGTATTAAGAGATGAAATTGGATGACTCAGTAGACAGACGACACTTGACAGTATTTTAGCCTTACTTTGTAAAATACATTGTTTGTTCGATATCAAAACATTACTGACCAAGCTAATACACCTCTTTTCTCAAAATAAGTCGATATTTGGATCGTAAAACGTGAAATATTTTTACACCTTCAAATATAATTATACTCTCAATCCTAAACTAGATTGAAAGAACAACTTTAAATCAGATTCTTGATAAAATCTGTAAATCATAGCAGACTTTTAATATTTTCGATTTCTTATTTGTAGTTTCGAGAATCGATTGAAAAACAGATCAAGATAAAGGATTATGCATGTTTAGCAATTATGGGTCAATATATTTATGAACCGAACGCTCAAGACCGCAGTCTCTTATTTTGATCATGCACTTCTGACAAAGGAAACAATATTAATGATTGTATACGAAACACACTTCTAACACTTCTTTGAATAACACACATAAATCAACTCCCAAAGAACGTACGGACAGTAAAACTCAAACTTTGCGCATCATAATTTTAAGTGGTCCCTGTTGAAGCTGGCAACATTGTGCAATCCTTGCCCTTTCATGTGACTTTGACATATTATGGTGACGCAACAGCCTTCCATATGTTTCATTTACATGGTCCAGCTTTAAAAACCGCGTCTCGTAAATTATATTATCTTACATTGAACAAGTTTGCATCTAAATATTAACTGAAACGATATGTGACTGAAATCGGTTCATGATTCCTTGGTACAATAGGGTAAAATGTTCTAACAAAGGCATTACGTAAATAATAGTACAAAGAATAATTTGCCTATTAGACTAGCCCCACGTCATGGATGAATAACGGTTCAACGGTGATCTGCCTTCAATTGAAAGTGTCCGCAACGGTACTTCTGATTGTAACAAAACTTTGAATCATTGGGGCCAGCGTCACGGACCATAGAATGTTAACACTGCTGGCAAATTAGTGCAGCAAATGTTACCTACATGTCAAATACCGAATATTTTAAAATAAATGTAATGATCTTATCGGTGTAGATTGATATTTTATTTAAAAACCAGTCTGCTTTATCTAGTCTTTCGCATAATCTGTATTTCTAAAGTTACTTCTCAGAAAACTCATGGAAATATATAATAAACATAATTATGTGTCTTCGGAAAAACGATTGCACTTCTAGAATTTTGGCAATGAGAAAATAATTCTCCCTATTTCTTTTTCCTCGCCATGCTTTATCCATTCAAATATCAAATTTTAACTGAAAATCTTGACATAATAAGGTTATTTTAAAGTAAGACTGCGAAGAGATACAATACTAAAATTCTTAAAACTAAATTAAAACTCAAGAACAAAAGCCCAATACGTCCAAACATATCGAATTCAAGTCAATCTAATCTTTTCACGAAATAGTAAAGAAAATTCACAACGAGATTTATATAAGGCAATGTCATCAAGACTTTACCGTATGCCTTGCGACATAATGTATGCAGACAAAGAAATGAGCATGAGTATAAGCAAAGCAGCATATAAAGTACTTGATTGTAACACGTTTAGCAGGAAATTGTATTTTATGAGCAATTTCTATGAGCATTGAAGTAATTAGAAAATGAATTATTACGTTGGTCGCCAACCGCCTACGTCAGTACATCCAGTGTGTAGGTGCGCCTGAAGGCATCGTTTCGCGGCTGGGAACCTTCCACTCGACTATGGCTTCTAACAAGGGCTTCGGGTTAATCTAAGATAAATCTAGTGATACGTATGACGTGAACCGTATTCGCATTATCGCTCCATACTTATCTCAGACAGGAAAAATAAAGAACCGAATGAATCATCACTTGTAGCTAAACTTTTTCTTTGCTGCATGGGGAAAATATGTTTTAAGCTTTAGAAAAATAATATTATAATATAACTTTAATATTATAGTTCATACGAACACTTAGTACTTGTGTGGACTTTTGTTTGGAATTATTATTATTTTTTATCAATATTTTGAGTATGAATATCTTAGAATCAGCTCATGCATTTTACCAAGCAATGGTTCAATATCCAAAGTTAACAAATCGTTATTGTAATATGTATTCATAACATTCAATATTCTTTTTAATTAAAGGGTTAGCCCATCATTACATACAGTTGATTGATGATCCAAAAGTTTTATGCATCATATTTATGCATTGGTCAAGGTAGTGTCAAATATCTGCATCTCATTGTACTATAAAAATCAATTAACCTTACGGTCAAACAAAAGTCTTTACATCTCCATGGTAATACAGAAATAATGCCCATTAAATTAATTATGGCACGAGCATGATTTTACGCTTTTCAATTTGGGTAACAACGCGAGAATTGTTTTAAGTTTTGGCACGAAACTCAAGTAGACGACAATAATTCTGTCACAATAATTCATGTTTACGAGTTGCATCTTAACATCGCTGCTTTCAATAATTATTTACAAACAGTCGCTAAACAAGAATAAGTATACAGTTACGATCTGCTTTTTTATTTTTAAGTGAAACAAGCTTCTTCATTATCCTTACGAAAATAAAAACATTTCGGTATTAAAACTAAGCTAAAAAGCCGAAGGTTTTATATTTTAATCCGCGTTAGAACATCAGATTATGAAATTCGTGTCCAGATAACGTTTTAAGTTTACTAATTGCGAATCCGAGTACGTCGGCAGTGCTCATCAAAACTTGCCATGTTTCTGGCTAAGCCCCAAAAAGTTTAATCACCGACAGTTCGCATTTATTATGAAATGAACATAATATTTTCGTAGCTCATCCTCTTCTTTGCGGTCGACAAACAAACACATAATAATATGAAGTGCTTTCGATAACAATCGCGCAAATTGACGATGCATGTAAACTGTTGAACTAATTCTGAATCTTTTATTCGTTTTCAATTCCGGAAAGATATTGATATAACATTTTTTCCGGAAAACGATTTATGATAAACAATAGCAGTTTGTATTCTAAGAAAATGCTTAAACGCCATGGCTAGTTATAGAACTGTGACTAATCGCAGAAAAAAAGTCAGTTCTTTTTAACATTGGGTGAAGTTAAGCTTCTAATCGCATAAATATTAACGAATTAACGAAACGTTACGCTTGAATAAATATTCTAAAAAATAAGGAAAGCTCTGAATAACGATATAAATAATATCATTATTGAAAAAAAAGGAAGTTTAAAATATGCGTTCACATATTCTAAATCACCTCTGAAACAATTAACTGACCGAGTGAGTCTACACTGACACATTTATAGATTTTTTATTGTTTCAGACATTTATAAAAATCATATATTCGTGAACCTCTTCACTGATGTTATTTATTTAGACTGTGAGTACCGTTTCACTGAATAAAACTGTATAACGAATGCTTGTGCTGTCTTTGTGCATGTGAATTGAATGTTTGTGAAACCCCCGTGACACAAGGATTCAATTATTTTATCCAGGAGTCTTTTTTATAAAATAAAGAAAGATATGACTTTTAGACGTAAACCGCAGTACAGTACTTTGATCTGGCTTCTCCATAAAATGGTTAGAATTGTCATAGGTAATCAAGCATTCACTAAAATGATATGGTGGGAAATGTTTTTCTCAACAACGTCACAATGGGGTACCAGCTACAAAAATGAGTCTTGAGTCATTGCTAGACTTTTGCTACTTGATTGTTTTCCTTATTGAGCTACTGCGCAGTTCTCTAGATAATGTGTCGTGTTGACATGCACAATCATCCGTATCACTGCTTTCATCATAGACGTGTTGTAAAGGGTGCGTAAATAACAAACGCGATTGTAACTTCCATCAGGAAGAACGACTGAGATGTTTATTAAACAGACTCCAACTGCGAGTCATCTGCGCGGCTGCAACACATTTGTTTACTTTTGCCTACTGTAAACCAACCTTTTGCACGGTCGACGTAGATACGAATGTCGCAATACGTACTACGTATTCTATCTGTTACACGATACAACTTTGGGTACCATCATAACTGTCCACACCAGGCGAGAAAACAAAGTATACATATTTACATTTTTAAAATTTAATGTCATTGATGAAATTCAGTTCACATGTGGGAAGTAACGACCGGTTGGTGACTTTTGTGTTATTTTGTGATATTCGCTTGTCTACATGAATAATATTCGTCGCTTACCTATTTGCGCGGCAAGCTCGAGTTGATGATATGAATATTCATGACAATGCGGCAGTAAAGCAAACGTACGCTATGCTAGAGGAGCGGACGAGCCAGGCTGGTGACGGTGTGGGCGTGGGCGGCGGCGACAGAGATACGTAGCTGAAATATCAACAAACTTGGATTTCATTGCGATCCGACGCGACAGGAACACCACTCGCTCGCTTCCAAATTCAAATCTGATTAGTGATGGTATGCACCTAGTACTCGTATGAAACATGCTATACCACGAAATCAAGTAAATACATACTAAGAAGAGGTGATATCTAGGCTGATGGAATGGTATCTTGTAAACATATCCACATGACTTGTGAGCGATGAGCCCGTCAAGAGGTCGTTGGTTTTGATAAGAGTTCCAGAGAGGCTTTAGAAGGGCATGGTTATTACACTGAAAACGTACCGACAACAAAACATTAAGCACTCGTGCTTCAATAATTATATATTCTAACAGTTGAGTATAGCTCTTGCTGGTGAAGCAATAATAAAAAAAAGTATGATAATCATATTTTCCTCGGAGATCTTAATGACATGACTAAAATAAAGATGCGGTACCTAGCAGCCGAACAATACCACCACGGTATGTACAAACATTCAACTTTATCTTGACATGTTTGCCTACTTCACGTATAATGTGATAAATAAGTTTCTTAGAAACTTGTTACTCTATTATCAAAATTGAAGTGATACAATGTTAACTATAATTATGTTATGAACACAACAAGGTCAGTCGTTATTGGCAATGAAAACAATTCATAGACAAATAGGGGAAGCCAGCGAGTGGTTTGAGTGTGTGATAATTACGATCGAGTACTCACTCGATCTCCGCACTCCACACTTCCTCGTCGTCTTCATCAATTTGCATTATAATAATTATAAAGAAATTATTTTAAGCTATCTTCACACCAGGAATAATGACACACCTGAAAATAGGTAGGTACGGCACTGCTGTATTATGAAACTATTCATAAGATTATTATATTCTCACCATTAAATAAATAAGTTACTTGCATCGAGAAAGTTCGAAGCGCTTTTTGATTTGATTACTTATCCACGACGGCACGGCGGCGCCTGATAAATGGTGGTAATTTGTATTTGCTGTCTAGCTAACCTCCTTCGAGTAAAGGGGCTGTGTTATGTATGAGTCAGACAGCGGAAAACCCGAGACCCGCAACCACCAGCACACACTAAGCGGTGCCTGACCTCGGTAAGTTAACACTAAAACATCTTTTAAGAGTCATTCATCCGATCAGCAACGGAACCATTTCGTTTTGCTGCATTCGAAGGTATGACGCATTTCACAACATGTTTCCCTAATGCGAATGGGCTGATATTTTATACAAGTACATTTGTATACAATACTAATAGTAAGATGTAAATGTTTTCTATCTGCGTAGCTAATTACCTTAGCGCTGAACACCTGCTCATAGCTACTTAGGCAAGTACATTTACTTTAGTAACTAGGTATTTCTTGTCATATTTACATATTTAAAATACTCGTGATGGTGAAGCGCTGTATGTGTGATGATGTCATCAATTAATATTAATTTGGTTCACAACCATATCTACAATATGAATGTGCGAAAAGTATGACTACGGTCGTAAATAATACTAAGCCAAGATAATTAATTTCTAAACTAAAATCGTTCTGAAACTATACATGTAACGTATCTTCAACAATGGTACGTTTAATTGTCTCAATAAATCATGTTTTCAATGGTCGTGACGTAAAAATGTGCAAGCAACGTTAACAACGGACAGCGCAATTTGTTTCAAGTCTTTTGTGAGTTACACAAATAAATCAGAATTACCGTCTCATTGTACGTGACATACCTATAACTGGTAAAAGATTAACGTCGATATATTTCTACCTTATCAGATAAATCGTTAGCTTAACTCGTAATGATTAATGCAGACACTATTAATTAGAAAATAATTGTACATACCTGGTGAAAAATGTAAAAAAACTCATTTAAAACTGCAATATTAACAACACTATTTATGAACACACACAATTTAGGTCATTGAGGCGGTGAAATCCACCTCGAAATTGAAACAATATTATATCAGCAAGGCATTGTAATCGACTGCCGAAATAATATCTACGGAACAAAAACTTATCTTGGATACATTACCAATATGAAATTAAGTACGATAACAACAGTTGATTAATTGTTACGATAGTTCTTTTTCCGATACAAATATATATCATCGAGAAGGACACTCGCGTGTCTACGAGTAAAACAATTGAACTAAGTGATAAATTACACCAAATGAATATAGGTGATAGTGACTGTGTTTGAATGCAATATGATTGGTGAGGACGCGAATTTTCTTTATTTTAAAAACAATTAAAAATATTCATTATCTAGTGCGGTATCAGCTGCCGCGATTCATAATATCAAATTAAGTAGCTATTTCTGCTAATCAATCGTCATTATTTTTCAGTGAAGTCGGTTTCAGAACTTCGATAATATTTTGTGTAAGAAAAACGCCTAGTCAGCAAGTAATATCAGCGATGACTGGTCAGAGAGGACCTTTCATCCGCAGGTATCGCGGATCTGTTATGCATTGATCCTCGTCATTCATATAAATAAAAAAACATCAGGAAAAGCGCTTGCGAAATTAAAATTCATAACTGAAATTCTGAACGTAAGTACAGCAGACAAAAAACATGGATTTGAATGGAACGTAGGCGAGGTAAAACGGGATGTACTCGATGTAGCGGCTAACAATGTGATGCATTACCGTCGGATGCAGGTCTGCGCAGCATCACGAGTGTCCAGCTGGCGCCGCCGCCAATCATTCAATTACACTGCAGTGCATGAACGCCGCTTCAATTGCGGAATTCGCTTCAACAATGTTAAAATTGTACTAATAAACACTCGTGAGCTGTACGACCATTTGCACGGTAGGTACGCGGTACGGCTAATTCAGAATATTAATTTACAGCATTTTTCTAAGTCAACTCAGGCGAATGAACAAAGGCGGTCTAGGCTACAGTTTTCTATGACGGGGCAGTCACTGTGAACGGTTAGCCTATATTGTCACATATTATACCTAGCCCAGCATGTTACGATGTACACAGGCCTATTTGATTTTTATCCACAATAATACATCATAATCGTTAAATAAAAAATTGTACTATGAAATACCTTTCTGGAAGTAAGGAATTCAAAATAGCCATAACATTTGTTGGTTAATATTTGAATAAGGGTCAGAAAAGCGACAGGTGTCAGAACAGAATTTAGGAAGACGTTGGTTGATAACTAAACAAACTTATCTCATCGCTTCCACTTGAAATACAAAACAGAAGCTAAGCGACAATCTGCCACTTATCTGTCTCTCACTGTACTACGCACTTATCTATTGACTTAATATACTCGTAACACAGAAATAAACAAGCCACTACCTGAAATGGTGTTAAGGAAATCAGATCAGATAAAATGTTCTGATTTTCTATGACGTAGACCTACGAAAGGGAGGGAAAAAGTCATTCATAGCATAATGCTCCCGTATTTTCTTCTTCATTTTAAGACATCACCAATTTGCAGTGCAAAAGTGATCAATTAAATAACTAGATGCGTGTTTTCAAAGTAACTCTATCAGGGAGAAACACTGATCAAAAACTTTATTCCTTTGAAGGACAAATGGTTGCTATGTAAAATGAAGGTCAATATAGGTCACCCACTGGCACCATTTATATTCTCTTAATAAGCCTTATATTTTATACATTCGTATTTCCTTAAGATTTTCTTAGAACATGTCACTTATCAGAGATAAAAGATCCAACAGAAAAGTCTTGGGATAAGGTGAGGTGATTTACCTAAGCGATATCAATCAAACTCTCATAGCAGTTTTATATTAGTTGAGATAACAACAGGATAAACAATCATAACAAAGGAACTGTAACAAAGAAGAAGTATTTCGTGAAACGAGAACACCTTAAGGCCTGTCAGGTCTACCCGCTCAGAGAACAAGGGAGTTGTTAATCAACAAGACATAATAGTTGCCATCCTATAAACGCACATTGAGATGTTAATAAGAAAAGGGAAAATAGATACGTTTTGAGGCAGCAAACGTTCGGCTGTGAAATTGATTTGCACGCGGTAACGCGGCGACAAAGCGGTACGTTGTGTGTGTTGCGGCCGAGGCGTGACAGCACGGGTCCGCGCACAATGCCGCGCGGCCTCGTGCACCCAGCGCCGGCACGACCAGCCCGCACAACACTGTGGAGCCCGCTCTTCACACTATACTCCAAACACAATGTGATTACAAATCACAATGTCTCCATAATAACCGTATTCAATCATTGAAAAAGTGACATAACGCGAATCGACAGTCAACGGAACTAAGTACCTCGCTAAGTTACTTTTTGTACTTCAATAGATAAGCAATAATTGGCTAAAATGCCTTGTGAAATTCATGCAAATTGCTAATCCGGGAGGTCCTATTCTGTTTCACAAGCACAGTAATTTACGAATGAAGACAAATCCATTGTTACTTTGCTACGATACATTACATTACATACACCCATCTTTACAGGTTTTGACTTAATTCATTCAAATACATGTTATTGGTTGCTATATTAACTACACAAAATACTACAAGTGAGGCCCAAAAGTCCCAAGGTTTAGTACCATCTCATCGTACCGACACCCTACAAATTTTCTACATGACTGGCGGCCTATCTTCAGCTACCAAGATTCAGCTCTGTATAAGTAGAGCCTATAGCTAACCGCAAACATGCTCCGCTGGTGGTTTAGAATAGATAGCACAAAAGGAAACAATGACGGGGTGATCCACCCTCCACCCTCGCCCACATTTCGACGACGGTGTTGTCGCCTAAACGTTTTATATCGGCCAAGGACGGCCTGCGACATGCAGAACGGAACCACCGGAACTGAGCACTGCAACGCTACCGATTCCACCATTCCCACCAAGTATGCGAGTGACGCGAATGAATTAGCTCGCCGAAACTGGGTCGACGGAGCCACTCAGGCTCTGATTCACGATGAAATAATTTTATTAGTCTGCTTGTTTGCTCTTCAAAATGTCTAACACTTGTCAAGAACGAAAGTGGATTTTATAATTACATTATTCTTACATCCAGATTGCTCTTTCATTTAATCTGTACTGCTTTAATATTCGGCTTATATAATTTCGTATTTTGAGATGTGTCAGGAAAGTGATAACTATATTGATAGATATGCTCTATTTCTGAAGCAAGTTCGTGTTTACATAAGAATACGACGCTCATGTACACTGATAAAATTTCTACGCATTTAAATTACGTCTAGTCGCACGTTATAAGAACCAACTACTAAGACATATGTTGTGTGAGTGCACTCAAAAAAAATAGGCTCAGAGACGACGACGCAATTTCTCTCTTTACAGCGCGGCGTAGCGTGAGCTTTTTTAATTAAATTTCGTTATAAAGGGGCTGTAAACAAGCGAGATTTAGTTTGGAAGGCCAGCGCCACCGTCTGAGGCTGCTCG
Organism: Trichoplusia ni; assembly: GCF_003590095.1. Lineage (NCBI taxonomy): Eukaryota > Metazoa > Arthropoda > Insecta > Lepidoptera > Noctuidae > Trichoplusia > Trichoplusia ni. The sequence continues at coordinate 90,680 of NW_020800322.1, forward strand.
AGTGTAGATAAGGAGCCAGTAGGTGGAGGTAATGTACACACCCGAGATAGGGAATGTTGCACAAGATAAATATTTGCGCCACGACCGACGACTGCCGCCAACGTGCTCGCGCACACACTAATTAATTGAAGAAATTGTCGTTTTGACCTGACTACTTTCTTAAGACTTTTCTACGGAAACGGAGAAACTCGACTCCAAAATCGAGATCGAAGCACTTTTGGCAATTAATTTTATACCGAGTCGTAAAATATATCGGTATTGCAGTACACGGGAAACGCTTTATTTGCTTAAGTACATTTATTTTAGTGATTGTCTAAAGATAAGCTTACTATGCATACTTAAGTAAAGCTCCCAAACGTATTGAAATAGTGAAGAGTATTCTTTCTGTGAAGTGGCCTCCTGCTTGGGTGTTTCGCGTTTAAGGACTTTCCACGACGTTAAGTGCCCTCGAGAGACAGAAGCACAAAATGGACGCCATGGACAAGTGACAAAATTGTCGCTTGTTGAAAGGCTTTCTTTTATCACCCCTACGCTCATCTTTAATCCTTCGTTTAACCTTAACTAATATTTATCACAATTTCTCAGTGGCGACAAGATTATCGAAAAAGATAATAGTAATCCAATGAAAATAGTTGTTTACCGTTTGATGTAAGATTAATTAGCGAGGCGACGATGTATCGCGTTTCAGTATCTTAATTATTAATTAGGTAAATAATTACCGAGTGAAAAGCGTCGCACGACCTTTGGTAAACAATTCGCTGTGGAATAATTCCAGGAGGAAACGAAGAAAAATAACGTTAACATAAGGCAACAAGCGACTAATCCGTGATGCATTCGTACAAATTGCGCGTCCCAGCTGAGAACAAATTGGATTCCCGGTGACGAGCGCCGGGGCCGCGCCGGAGCCCTGCCAGCCGACCACTCCACTTCTAACAAATTGAATACCAAGCGCCCGCAGCTGCCGTTTTTGTTATATTTTTTCTACTTTTCAACTATTAGATGAAACTAAAACATTTGATTTGGAGTTCCAGTTACAGCAGATTGTTACAGTCCAAAAAATATGTAAAAGCGAGCAGTGAAAAAAACTCTAATAGGCATGATTCCTAGTTAACGAACAAAACTGCTATCGTTAAACATTTGATATTCTTGATACTGTATCAAAACTGAAATAAACCAAAATAAATGTACCAACGTAATAAAATCCCCGAACCCTAACAAGTTTCTTTGAAAATGTTTTGTTGGCAATGTTTTCAAAGTTCCAAAGTAGCCGGAGAGGCCGACGGCAGTGAGAGTGTTCAGTTATACTGGTGCTGTTGCGTTTTCCTGTTTCACTCTCAGTTCGATAAACAGAAACGATTGCAACAGTGCGACTTCCATTGTTGTCATCGAGACAAAAAGCTAATGGCATTTCTTTAATTACACCGCATGAGATTTTAATAGGATAACATAACAATGTGTTTAAAGTAATTATGTTTCCCTTATTGTATCCTTGTTTACAGTTATAACATAAACAAACAAGTAAATGAATCAATACTGATAATTCGAGTGTTGACCTCAATAATGGTCATCGCTGCGCATCCTGTCAGCAGTTTGTGTAACTACAACTTAAATGAATTATTTCGAGCATGTTGTCGTATTATTATCCTGTTTGTGCCTTTCTGTGGTTTCTAAACGTAACCTCTTGCACAGTTTCTAGATAATGCCTACGTATAATTAACGGTAAAAACAATGTATGAATAGTATCCGCGTAAAGCGATCCATCATGATTATTCATGATCCATCAAGCTTCACATTCAAAATTCTTATAAAGTAATGTTTTACAACATCATCAACAATACTTTGGAATACTAATTAATGGCTATAAGATATAACCATAGGTTTTTAATTTTAATTATCATTAGGTAAGAGAAGGAAAAACAAGGGAATATAACAAAACAAACGTAGTTTTATCGTAATTTCTAGATCCCGCGTCTATGTACGTTAGAAACATTTGAAACAATAGGAACATCATTTGTCATCAAACCAAGTGAACATACAATCGATAAAACTGTCATGGATCAAGGGATTCTGAAAGAGTAGCAAACGCGAAATAAATAATCTACTTGAGTGATAATTCTCAAGTGGTAGATATAGTCCTCATGTTAACATTAGGAGAAGTGACACATCATCATAATACTAGCTACCTGAATGAGAAAATGAAACAAAAATTCACAAACCTAAGACAGGTTATAGAAAGGTATTTTCGCTGTGTTCAGTATAAAAAGATTTTTTTCAACTTAAAAAAAATCATATTATCAGTACCAAGTATTTGCCAGCATGAGAAATAATATATCATCCTAAGGAAACAACTAATTCAAGATCAAGATGCTGTTCTATTTTAACTTTTTGCGGAAGTCTTGAAATGATGCACAGTTTTTCGTTATGATCAAAGAAATAGTCATAAAAGTCGTATCAAGATGTAATTTCAAAGATACAGACTTAGTGACCGTTTCTTTATCAATTTCGTGTAATTTAAAGTCTGTTACGACGACCATCAAAATAAATTACATCGATAACATCTTTAAGGCATATTTTAAGGTTGCGTTTGATACTTAGTAGCATATTTTGTAAAACTGCTATCAACAATCACGATTCACATTACAATCTAAAACTCGATAGCGAACCTATTTGATAAGTTTAGGATTACATTACAAAGTTACGAAGTCAAGTTTTCGTTAAGTTCTATACAGATCAGAATATCTACATCCGCAATTTAATGTAATTCGCAAGAAATATTACTGAAGGAATTGCGTGTTTAAAAAAAATAATTGACATGTTTCACAAACAAAATAAAGTCACAATAAAACCAATGCTTGAGATATATTGAAATGCTACTTTAAATACTACTTCCCAAGTTAAAAGCATGCACTTATATTATATTAAGCGTCACTCATGGAAATCGTTTTCCGTAGGAAAGGTACCGAAGACGTCGAAACCTGAAAACAGCTTTTGAATAAATTAAAGAAGCACTCACTGCCATTGGAATGGTCCGGTTATGCCCTCCCTAAGTCTGTCCTTTAAGGAGCGTTGTCGCGAAGGCCCCGGGCCGGGGGGCAGCACGCCAGCCCCAGCCGGCACCGGCACCGGGGGCGGGGGCGCGCGCGCCGGCGACGACATCACTATGATACGCGGCGCACGCGCTTACACCCGCGCCGACAACATCACACCACTGCACTACTAACGCGAGCTGCAACAAAGCAAAAACAACCAAAGCCACGTAAATAAAGCAAAGCGATACGTTGAACGCAAATTAATTTGCAAAATTAATCAACATCCACAAAAATAAAAGGTACATTGAACAGTATAGAATATCGCGGCTATGAGCTAGCGTGTCGATGGAAATGTGATGAGAGCTGTATTTATATCATAGCAAAATTACACAGATATACAATATTAGAAGCCAGCTCTATATATGTATGTACTATGCGCCTACGACATTATATAAGCAACGTGTCCACGTACATCTATGACAATATTGTCAGGCGTCTCGACGATACCGAGGCATCAATAAACATAAACGCAACGAACTTGATATCAGACAATTTCATCGTATTGCTTTTTTCATATTAACAGTAAGTAGATTTCAGGTTTGTCATTTAAAATGAAACGCAAAATACGTTCTATAAATAGTACTCTATTATTATTCTTAATTATTGTTTCATTGCTATACATATAACATTATTTTATAGTATAATCATTAGGCTACCTGCGCCTGATATAGGATAAGACTATAAGACCTAATAAGCAGCGACTTAATGTTCGCTAAATATTTGTTTAGACATTATCATAACGAATATTTAATTAATTTTCGGACGAAGGCGTGATAGCTTGTTGGTATCATATTTGTTTGTTCTACTTTGATATCATAGACGCAAAGCCTTTAAGTCCTTTGAATCTATGAGCTAACAAGTTAACAGACTTTTTTATGAGTACATAACATTCAGTTTCATGAACTAGAATTACCATTGTGGTAGAATTTTCGGCATGATTCTAGACTTGATTGTTTTTGAAACTACAAAAAATCGAACTCCACGATGATATGTTAAGCTTGAATATCACGGCATCTCAAGTTCACTAGTTACTATTGTTATATGATCATTTTACATACATTAGAGATAAGAAAATAAGGATACTTAATAATATTATTAAATCTGAGCATCCAATGTGTTGATAAATCAATAAAACACGCTAGAGCTTTTTTTACGATAACAGGAACCCAATAACAGGAAACTCTAAATTACTATCGGATATAAAGAAATAGCTATCGCAATTTATTTACCAATCTCAATTGAATAGAAAACGTTTATTTGTGGGACTGGAGTAAGTTTTGGGTAACTAGTTAAGATCCCTCCGAACAGTAAAGTTTTGTTGAGAATACACTGAAACGGACAGGGCGATAGCAAGGGGCGAAAGCGGCTATCGATCGGCCCTAACCCTCCCCGCGCGCCCCGCACGCCCCGCGCCACGCCGTCGTCCCGGCTCACCTTACGTAAGTCCAGCTGATCGCACCCACCCTGTAACCTTGGCAACGAGCCTTATGCACGCATTCCTATACCCTACTTAATACCGGTGCATTATAAGTTATCGTAATAACCTCCAAATTGACACGTGTTTAAGTGATCGTGTCTCTGTGAGGTAATGGATCAATACTCTTGTGAGCTTTTAAAGGCAATTTCAGAACCACAAAATCAATGGTGAACATTGAACACGTTTAAACATTGTAAAGGGTTGATCTATCTATCGACAGCGGTGTCCCGGTTACCTACTTCGTTGTCACGTAGACATGTTAATTTCCTGAAGCTAACTGACCCTTCTACCTGCCAATATGTTACACGTGACTTTTGTGTCGATAGATTCTATTATATTAAGATGTTTTTTGTTAAATTATAGACTTGAATCGACAATTTTCCATAACTGAAGTTGGAAAATTGTAGCAGAATATAATTTATCAATCTTAAATGACTGACAAAAACACGTCGTCAACATAAGAAATCTTCATCATCATCTCAAAGACAATGTTCTAAAATATTTTTACTGTAAATCAAAACCGGAAAAATGAATGAATCGGAAAAATTAACTCGCTTCTTTAAAATACGATTATATCGCATTACGAAATACCAAAAGTATAAAATAAAAACAATGAACCGTATCTGAAAAAAAACAAAACTTCTTAAACAAAGTTGAGACCATAAAATAACGCTGAATTATAATTGGACTTGGAGGAAAACATACGAATTCTTACTTCTACAAAGTTAATATTTTATTTACGGATACAATGAATAGATATAGTTCGGATGATCATCGCACAAGGATGTAGACAGATATACACATTGTTAAAGCTACCATATTTGCCAGACCCGAAAATATGGGAATAAAATTGAATATTTACCCTGGAACCTAATTTAAAAAATAGATTAGAACATGTTGCCTTCGAAAGCAGTCTTCTGGTATGAAGTAAATTCTATGCTACAGATTTTTCAATCGCTGATGTATTCGAGAGGTCATTGCAAACATGTTAGTCATTTGGCACTAGGTTTTGACTGCACAGTTCGAATGTTGGACAATTGTCAAGATAAGTGGCGCAATACCTAGAAACATTCTTCCTTTTAAATGTTCATCTTAAATTAGTATAAATAAACATGTTAATTTAATTTTACATTGGGATCATCATATTTTCCCAACAGTAAACGGGTTGACACAGACCTAAGACGACATGTCGCGTATAATAATAGGAATTACATTTTTTTGCATTATTTAATCATTTCAAGAGAATATTATAAAGTATATTTTCAAACTATAATAGACAACAATACGGAGACAATAGTATATTATTGTCTCTGCATAAAGAACATTTTTGCGGGAAAAATCTTTTATCCTGTTTCTTTTACGAGAGGCACAGAATCAGACTGGGTTTTATTCACGTAATCATGGAACAAGGGAAGTACGCAGCGGACACAACGGAAGTCAAAGAGAAGCGAAAAAAATTCAACAAAAGCGTTTATATGTTTGTACTTTGGTCGAGAAGATTATTTCAACATAAACTCTTGTAATATACAACTGTTACTAAGCGCGGAAAATACAGCGGCCTCTCACGAGGGGCTTGGGCGGAGAAGCCGTATAAATAAGGACAGTTCTAAGGGCTCCTAAATTTGAGTGAAGGGAAGTGATGGGTCGGACACGTACGGTTCGTTAAATATTTGACCGGTGCCGCTCAATACGAACGACCTTGCGGCCGCGACGCGACGCGCTTGCTCGCTACCGAATGACAAACAACGTGAGGTTAGCGATCAGCTGATACACATTGATATCAACAAATAATTTAATTAATTCAGAGACACCAAACTACAGAACCGGTATCTATAATGTCAGTTTGAATAATTGGTGTCTTTTGAACTTAGTATATTAAGAACTGAATTTAAAGATTTGGTTAACGTTACAATTTGCCTACAAATGCTTTCTTATATTATTTAGACCTGTTCACTAAGTAACCTTGTCGCATTAAGAGCCATACATCTAACAATCTATTTATTTTATATCTAGGTTTTATACATGATTCTAATTACACCTACACGACACTAGCTGAACATGGTTCAAAACAATTAATCGCAGCGAACGACACGACACACAGTTAATTATTCTATATGAATTCCGTTGTGATATTATGAATCTAAAAACTCCTAAATAGTGAAATTATGGGACAATAATTTAAAGCTAAGGTTGATGAGAATTCCAATAATTATGGCTAATGAATGATAAGTGCACATAAGCGGCTAAGTGTGGCCCATGCATTTTTGCAACGAACCGAGGAAGAAGAACGAAATTCATTTGAAGAAGCGCTGACGGGAGGTTTGGTGACATAACGCGCACGCGGTTTACTCCGGTGGCTGAAAGCGTGCAACTGAACGAGTGAAAAGGGCGGGGAGCGCGCGGGCGGTTTGAGCGGGGGCGTTCTGAGCTGGCGCCCAACGCGGGCCCGGCGTACCCCTACGACACCTCCTTCATATAATCACAGGACAATATCTGTACACCTCTAGAGCGATATACATCGGAGGATTTTGTTGTAGCAAGTATTCGTGCTATATGAGAAATTATAACTAACTTTATTTCCTTGGAGAAAACGTATAAGTATATTTATATAACTACCTAAATCGTAACTAGTTATTAAAACTACAATCCCGATCATTTTGCAAATAAAATGCCTTCACGCGCAGAATACATTATCCAGTTATCCCGTAAAAGTTAAAGCAAGCCGAGGCTTTGTGATCAATAAATTTTATGCACAGATATACAGAGTATCGAAAGTCCGATACAGTAATTGGCTTCTAGGTACTGCGTGATTAACGGGAACTGGGAAATTCCAACTTGGCCTTTCGGCGCAGTAGGATTGCCTGGATTAATACGCTATACAATATATATGTACAAGGTAGCTGTATCATTTGTTGTTTGCACGCACACTGATACAATCACTATGTTAATTTGAATATGTATCGTATGCCTGTGTTTACCACGGCATGTGGATTTAGCAGAGTAAGCGAAAAGATCAATACGGCTTTTAATTTATTGGCAACACATTCTGATTTATCATATGTTTGGAACTTATTTTTAAAAGTATTTAATATTAATATCATTCAAAGGCTCCTTAGATGTTAAGTAGCACAGCCCGTTAATTAATTGTTATAATTCCGTTTTTAAGTGCTTTGACTAAATGATTAGCTGACATTGCGAACGTTACACAGAACAAGCCTCTACATATATTGTATACAGTTATTCATTAAACACCAGCCAGTGCTACACAGTGAATGATTCGCTGCATCATTTAAAATTACGTTCAATATATTTTTATTACGTTAACTACACAATCTGGGTCAGCAGAATAGGGAAAGCTATAGAAACGTGAGCGATTGAGGACACCATATTATCATCGCTTTAGGTCAGTTATATCTGGCCGAAGCATGCGCTTTCCAGAAACAAAGTTTTCACTTTTTGTTGGATAATAAAACAGATGTCTACAATCAGCAACATTGTGTTATACATAACCTTAGTTATAATATGTAGCTATGTATTCCTACAACATGATAAACATTAGGACACGACTATTTTAGAACACTTTTGAGTGGCCACCTGCACTACGTACAGTGCAATGAAAAACTTCGACTTAAGCACTTACTAACTACATGACAGAAGAGTGACAGCTCAACTGTTATATGCAAGTTATCAGCCACTTGGAAACAGTGCGACCACGAAAGCTATACCTATCCGCCGGATTATTAGACGCCTACATTGATCTGGCTGGAATTGTCTGATATTACAGGTCAGAGAGATTAATTGGATTATAGTTAAGCTCTTAATAGAAGCTTAGACGCGATCAAATTAGAATATAATGTGGGCGTATTAGCCGATGATCATTAAAATGTTAAAGTGATGAATAACGCCATAAAAACGAATACATTTTTTATAAATATTGTTGTTTTGATGTTAAGGAAATTACAGGAACTTATTGTAATTACTCTTTATACAAAATATGTTTAAAAGTAAGTAAATCATGAACATGTAGATCTATCAGATGAGCTTAAGGTGCCTGATATTAATATTTAAGTTATTTATACCAAACTAAGCTCATACGAGGGTCCTAGAGGTCACATTGCGGTTACCAAACCCGAAACCAGAAATGTACTGTCCGATTTAAATATAATATATGAGGTAACAACCAGTTCTTTAGAGCAGCATTGCAATCTGACAAAACTGCAAAAAGTATCTAACTAAAGCGCTCGCACCGCATAAAATGTAATAGAAACATTTTGAAGATGCCGGGCATAATTTACTTTTTTGTATATGAGACGATATTCATAAGAGCTAACTGGTTTTGTAAGTGGAACATCGTATTCCGAGGGCTGGCCTTGACCCGAGTTGTGTTTAAGCGGCCCTCAAGCAGCTTGTAACACAACATCCCCAGGGAATTACTCTTAAATAAATGCTCTTTTATGTTGACGAGACATTCGAATATTATAAAGCGAAAAGGAATTTTAAGTGAAACAATAGACAGAATTTTTGATAACGAAAGAATTTAAAACGAGTAATTAAAAGCTCTGGCGCGTTCTGAAAACTATGATAAGAATACTAAATGGAATTTCTAATTTTCTCTTTAAATATTTTAATAGATATCACAATATTCAAGAGAGACTCGGAGTTCAATGGCCAATGGAGGATGCTTTGTTTTTTTTTTAAACAGGATCCAGTACTCCGAGTGAGTCAACCTCCATGCAACGCCGACCCTTACCATCAACAGTTTCTTATTTCATTCTGTTACTTAGGCAATAACGTTCAGTATAGACATATCGCTTAAAAAACGAATACGTAAACAAAACGTATTATGAATAAACAAAAATAACTTTATCCTTGTTTATATTCGAAGATAAGTAGTTTATCAAGGCTTTAAGACAAATAAAGTCATCGACAAGTGTCACATGTAAAGAAAACGAATACCAAGATATCAGAAATCAGTTCAGACTGAGCTATAATTTTAAGGATTATATCAACCAAATAGCAAAATTGTAACGACCTGACACCGTCACAATTATGCTAACTGTAAATGAATGCAATAAATAGTTTACGATGTACGAACATAAACCTTTTATTGGGAAACACAAGTATAAGAATACAGTGTATTACATTAACTAATACACCGATTACAATTGCGGACGCCGAGTTTTTAAGAAAAAGTAAATATATTGTGATCGATAGATCATCTATCTAGCTGTCATTCATCTTATATTATCACGATACTCTGACATCTGATGATCTACTTATCACAATCAAATCGTATGTGTAGAGTTTACCGTTTTCGGTATGAATGTTTTGTATGTATCAGCTATTAGATTATTTATATTTCGTAAATGGACAAACTATTTATAAAATAAAAATATTGGGGTACAAATCGATCACCTGTCTGCGCAATCCTCTTTCAGTTTCATAAGAACAACAAATGCGTTTATGTAATAAAGGGTCTACCTACGTAAAAAAGCAGTGTTGAACAAAAATAATTGTTAAACTTCAAATGGGGTTCTTGTTTGTGCCATATCCTTGTAAACTGTATTGATTTTAGTCGAACGTAGGCGTACAGTAACACAGTTGTTTGCACATTATACGTACATATAACCGTAGAAATGTGTTGCCATTAAAACGGACTACAACAATAAAATATCATTGAATGCTGTAGTGTACAGTCTCCTACATAATTATCACGACACTTTCGAAACAGTATGAAATGCATTATCTGCGCTACGCAACCGAACAATGTTTTATAGTAATTAATATTAAAACGTGCCACACAATCAATAACATATTTTTATCAACCCATTTGTCGCGACGGACGATGTCTGGTCCACGAAGTTCGAAATACATATTTGTTTATATATATGTACATAATTTATGCGCTATTTGGCAATACGTCTGTTAACTACCAGAAAACAACATTGAAATAATATTTTAAGACAAATTATTCAAACGAATGCAACTATTTAAATTCAAGACAATACTATGTGTTATTATTAGAAACTTGTTTAAATCTACAATAACAAAATACGTAGTTGAGTATTTACAAATCCTTCAAGTTGCAAGCGAGCGACTGGATGTTGGCAAGGAAAACGTTACGCCTTTTTATACATACAAACAATCACTAAACAAATATTACAAGCAAGATTAAACAAAACATAACTTACTAGAAATAACCAACTCCGATTGAAACACTGATTTTTAAGTAAATTATTTTAAAATGCAAGTTTGGACGTCTTATTTCCTCTCTCTGAAACTGGTTCTGCCACCACACAGTAACACAGGTGCAATCTTAAAATATCACTATAGTATTCATATAATAAACTGTCAGTCTGACAGTGTCGATGTGAAAACAAGTACTGATAAGTTATTGTGGGAGATAACCCTTTATTTATGCCGAGATAAGACTCAAATCTGTACACGATGTCAATATAGCGTATGAAATTCAACTGCCATAAAAATCAAAGCAGTGTCTTTAAAAACATTGTAATTTTGAATCACAAAAAAGAATCTAAAACAGATACAAAGATCAGACTGAAACCTGCAGGAATTCAAAATAAGCAATGACCTTTGTCCGCATATTATTTATTAAGAACGCAGAGCACTGTCGTTGTAAGAAAGGGTCAAAAGATCAAGAAACAGTGGAAATAAAATAATACCGTTCTTTTATTTATAAAAAGTAAAATCTTTGGAATGTTTGAGGGAGAAAATGTCTCTTAAATAATATGAAAGACGAAGCAGAGTTTCAGGAAGTTCGAATCATTTTATTACTAGGGAAATATTAGGATTTAAAAAACTATATTATTTGCACTAGCTTTTATACAATAACTTAGAGAGAGAGTTGGAAGTCAGTCCTAAATAGGTGGGTAGGTAAACAGCCGTGTACAGTATTAAATACCATAAATCAAAAGTTTCGCAGAAGGAAGACTCGAAACAAAAACTTTTCTAATATGTTGGAAAGCTTTCTAGTTTCCATTTTACAGTATTTACGCTGAAATGCGTGCTTATGAAACAAGTAGTGCACGAATGCACATCTCATATCATACCGTGAGTGCTACTATATGCTTGCTATAGAACTGAGATTAGATAAGCTAGTGGCAGGTAAAATAGCCTAAAATTGTATTAATAAAATGAAAAGAGGGCAAAAAAGAACCCGCAGTTTTTATCATAATAAAAAACGGCATGAGAACTAGAACCAGATTCTTATTTCAGCAGCCTTTGTTTACTAATTAGGAATAACAGAATTTATGCGATATTTCATGGTCCTATACATATATCTATATATGTATAGGAAAGTAGGCAACAAATGAAATCGTAATTTAATATTAAGAACAGATATTTTTTTGTAAGTAATTTTTGTTTTGTTACTGTATTAATAAAATAATAAATTCCATAGTTTCTTACGAAAACAGCCTTGTATTACTGACTTGCACTTTAAAAGTTATTATAACATTGAATGTGATGTCCAAAATGAGATAAACTTATGTAAATTACATGTTTAAAATTCTCAACCCCACCTAAGTTATATTGTCATGTATAGTTAGATATTAGTTTTGCATAAGAATTACTGTTTGAAATAGCTTGCATATTGAATACTGCAGATATTTTGTGAGATGAAATTGTTGAAGATTCAAGGACTAACAACAATTTCCTCTTAAAATAAGAGCTTGTAACAATAAGAGCTCAAATTTATTTTGAGTATGTTTTTGGAAATAATCAGCACCTTTGTACATTTGACTCTCTTTATGGACATTAACTGTTAAACAAATCAATACAATAAAGTTGAAGAGTTTCTTTATTTGTGCTCATTTTAGATTCTAAGATTCTAAATAAAAACAAAGAGAAGTTGCAATCAGACTAGACAATGTCTCACGCAAGAGCTAGTGAAAGATAAACATAAAGAAATATGTGGCTATTCAAAGCCAAAGGAGCCAGGTTACCCCAATCATCAAACTCAACCCGAGGACAATAATATGAATATATTGAAACAAAAGACACCTGTACAGTACACAGATGCCTCAAGATACCCCAGGGTCTACCTTCTTTAGCATAGTTGAATATCACTCAAACCTTGTAACTATGAATAACAATACATCTTAGTATATGGTTCTTGTTTTCCTAGGCAAGAAGATTTATAATATAGTCATATTAAAGAAACAAAACATTTTAAGAGCCTCTTTATGGGTAATAAAGTATTTGTATGAAATTAATGTCCAATAAACGTCCATATAACAATGGTTTACCTGAACAACAACTATTGTATGCACTCAAAAGAAACTCATAAAGTTATATGACGATATCTAATAGCTTTGGAAACGGCATCAGTATTATAATAATTCATACTGTATGATAATAAACATAACAATAAGAATTTAAAACATTAACATGAAGTGACTATCAAGGCAATGTTTTTATAACATTTTCCTATATTCTCTTACTGATCTTTATCACTTGTCTATCAGAGAATGTGTTTTCCACCTAAGCTTAGGTTTTTTTGGAAAATGAGTTTATCATTGATAAATTCAGATACTAAAGATTAAGTTGATTTCGTTACAATGGTCTATTTTGCATTTTTTTTTAATTTTATGGGCAGATTGATATTGTAATATACAGTTTTTTAACAGTAACATGTTATCATGATATTACTCATGCATATCTTTATAGTCACCCTTTACAGTAAGCCTTCAGAGGAGTATGCCTTGCTATACTCTAAATAGGAACTACTTGGTATCTTAGTTCAAACCACTTTTATATGAATATTATTACACTGTAAGGATAACTATAATATAAGTGGATAATAGTCTGGTAACTAAACACTTTATGGCTCAACACATTCCATACTGTAAATATGTTCTGTGTAAGATCATTTACCTTCTCCATTACTTTAATTGCTTACAAGCATGTCTCTAAAGCAAATAGGATATGTAAGTTGTTAAATGTAATGTGGATGTGTATAATTGCTTATCACACAAAGATGTATCAAATATATACATTTTGGAATATTAAAGGTTGTCTTCATATGAGTTCTGTGTTTTCTCTTTAAATATTTAGAGTAAAATAATTAACGATATCCTTAGTATACTATCACATAAAATATAATAGCTTAACTATTCAATAAAAAAATGAATAAATTAATTCATATTCATCCATTAAATAAAGTTAAAGTAATCCCACCAAGTGAGGTAGCCACAAACGAGTATAATTAATAAAAACTTAGTCTAGACATGGATCATAGTTGAAGATTATGATATAAACATTTATCTAAAACAACTATACGCTACAAACATACCTTTTTTATGAAGGATGCAGTTTAGATACGCAGGTGCCCACAGCACTGGATAAAATGTCATTTGATTATTTATGGTACACCATACAATAAGAATTAATACTTACATTATTGATAATTTCCGTCGCTAATTCAGGAGCAATAAGCCGATAAGTTTGTACAGTCAATTCATGTATTTCATATATTACGATGCCGTTAACTCACAACAACAACTCAAGTCTTAGACAATGCAGTATCATGACTGGGTAAAACGAAAATACGCAAAACTGACTATATACAGCCCACAAAAGTTAAAACCAAATAAATTTTCAATCAATACTAATCTTATTCGAAACTAAACTGATTCAATCGCGCTTAGTCTTAGTAGCAGCGATATTTAAAACCAATACAACAATGCACACTTATACGTTTCAAAAGAAGAAGTTTAACCATTACATAAATAAGTCAATATTCATTGCGAATTACCACTATTTTTATGAAAAAATGAATAAACGACAACAAGGCGTTTCACTAGTGCGCGCATATTCTGTCAACTTTTTTCTGCGCTTCAAATCAAACTCGATCAAATCAAAACAATGCCATAAGAGCCATCTAGTGAGGCTATTGCAGACACTGGCAAGGACGACAAGGAAAACAAATGTTGTGGTGCTGTGTGCCTGTCCCTTCGTATCGTTTCGTCAGGAATCGATTCAGAAATAGAGTTGGGTAAATAGTTTTCAAGGGATATTCAAGTAGGCGATTTTAAAAAAATATTAAGAACTCATTCAAGTTGCAGATCATTCGAGTACACATAGTTCCAATTGCGGTTTATTAATACGAGGTCAACGATACTAACAAATTATTATTATTTATTATTATTTATTTATCTTTAAACAAATAGGTAGGTAACTTATTAACTAAGCCCCACAAAACCGTTGCAATGCTTCTAATCTTAAAATGTTGCCCATTTTGAGATTAGAGTACTTAGTTTATGATACATTTCCTTCTCTTATTAAGAGACACCCTTAATGTTCAATTCAATCAACAAAATCAGCATATCACGGTCAGCTACAAGACATAATCCTTCCCCAAGTTGCACCACAGCACCCGGCTAGTTTAGTAACCTGTTTAAAACATATTAAATTCACTCTGATTTTTAATACTGCATTTTTTAGCTGGGACCTGAACGGTGACTGTCGGTGTGCACTTCTAGTTTACTCCTATCCAGCTGTCCAAATTTTCCTATTCGTACACAATTTATAATTCATTGCTGAACATTTATAATTATTCGAAAAATTAGTTGACTGTATCTCTGCTTTAAAGTAATAGTGCTTTTTAATACTTAGTAGGCACTCCTTTAGTCCTATTCTTGTGTACGTGCTTTTAACATGGTTCAAGAAAGATAACATTGCTAAGCAATACTCTTCAAATATTTCTGTAACCTTTGAAAGTTACGCAATTTGTTGGGAAAATAAACTTATAGCTGGTATAAATAAGTCGAAATGTTGTTTAACGGTACTTATTGAATTAACGAAGGGTCACTCAGAAACAATGGCATCAAGAATCGTTATCCTTCTTTCAATTCTATTCACCCTCTATGTAAGTACACGATGTCATTATTAACAACTAGCGAAGTAAAATTTCTTCTATGACTTAACGTTCCACTTTTAAGAGTAAAAATACGTTTAAGACGTGAAGACTATCAGTCATGATGAATCATTTTATAAACTGTTTACTATGCAAAATAGAAAGCATGACTTGGGGATTTACAAGTAGGTATTTTTTCTCTAAGGATTTTATAAGTAGCCGTAACTGATATTTTGCAGTATTCGTAATCTTACGCCACTTTTAAAATGCCTAAACAGAATAATGAAAACAAATATTGGTAAAATGTGATGGTATGGTGTACAATACAATGCTCATGGTATGCTTCTCTTTTCAGATTACTTCGATCACTTGCTACCCTATTTACGATGGCATTGGGCCATCGTACTATGGTGGCCCACCAATAATCATAAAAGACCGCAAGAGTGGAAGCGACAGGGACATTCTCTACCCCATTATGTTGTTATGTTTATTTGGTGGTGATGGTTACGGTTGCTTTTGAAATGTAACTTTATTTTAATACAGCTATGAAAGTGAAAAATATGAATTTATTTTAAGCAACCGCAATCTTTATAATATTAGCTTGTATCAAATGTAATACGGATTATTTTTTCATCATCCATCATTTTTTCGCGACATATAAATCATTGGAACTAAAATCAATACTTGGTAAATCGCCTATATTTTTCCGAGTAAATAGTCTATTAGTCACGTAGCATTGATCGCAAATTCGAATTTAGTGAGCAAGAATAAGCGTTCCATTAAGAAAAGTTCATATTATAAGCGTATTCGGTTTTGACAGCAGAATAGTACACCGCTTGTTTTCCCAAGAGTGAAAGTAACAGCTATAACCAGATGTTAAAAACTAAAATCAATTTCCTCAGTATTGAGTTGAATCTGGAAACGATGATGGACACATTACATTTCGTAAAAGAAAGAAAATAGTCATTTTGTTTAGTGAACATATGAGTAAATATTATGATTTCAAAAATAAGTTGTTAACTACACAAATAAGGAGAAAATTATTCAATACAGCTGAAATCAGTCCAAATATGAAGCCGTTTCCTTATCTCCTTGATTAGATTAAAATCAAAATTGTTTCCATTCCAAGTTCCTGTTTAATTATTTATCAATGAGAGTAATGATTTAGAAATAACAGACCGTGCGAAATGTCGATTTCTAACTGTGGTGAAGAAGATGATGTCTATCCACTCCACGAGTGTATATTTACTGGTGATGTTCGAAAGCTGTCGTCGTTACTAAGAAACAACGATGTGGCTCGTAAAGACAAGCACGGTAACACGGCCCTGCACCTGGCCGTCATGCTCGGCCGTAAGGACTGCATCCAGCTGCTGTTGGCGCACAGCGCTCCAGTCAAAGTCAAGAACCTGGCGGGCTGGTCACCGCTGGCCGAAGCTATCAGCTACGGCGACCGCCAGACTATATCATCACTTGTGCGCAAACTGAAGCAGCAGGCTCGTGAGCAGATGGAGCGGCGCAGGCCCGATCTTATAAGAGCACTTGCTCAGATACAAGATTTCTACATGGAGCTGAAGTGGGATTTCCACTCATGGGTACCTTTGGTCTCCAGAATATTACCATCTGATGTTTGCAAAATTTACAAGTCAGGTTCCGGGATAAGGTTGGATACAACACTAGTGGATTTCACCGACATGAAATGGGAAAGAGGAGATATATCTTTTATTTTCCAAGGAGAGAAACCGCCGAGTGAGTCCCTTACTGTTTTAGATAACAAAGCTAAGGTGTACCAAAGAGTGCGCTATGAAGAGACCGAAACTGAAATTGAAGATGAAGTAGACATCCTGATGTCAAGTGACATTCTTGCAGCTCAGATGTCCACTAAAGGCATTTCATTTACTAGGGCTCAGTCTGGTTGGATATTCCGTGAGGACCGCAAAGAAACTGTTGCCGGCTTATACAGAAGTGATATATATACTATCACAGGGCTTGTACTAGAATCCCGTAAACGCCGCGAACATCTATCCACAGATGACCTCCAGAAAAATAAAGCTATAATCGAGAGCCTGACCAAAGGGAATACACAAAACTTGGATACTAATGGTGAACCCACACGTCGTGCATCACTGAATCCTCCGCCTGATAATGATACAGACTGGTCCTCGTACATATCTTCTCCTCCTGGTTTGTACCCAAGCCTTGGTCGAGATCTTGTCTATAAAGAATCTTCTAGGAATTTCCGAGCTACTATTGCCATGAGCGATGATTTTCCCCTGAGTGTGGATATGCTTTTGAATGTATTGGAAGTAATTGCACCATTTAAACATTTCGCAAAACTACGACAATTTGTGGCTATGAAATTACCCAGAGGATTCCCAGTGAAAATTGATATTCCGATTCTGCCAACGGTGACAGCAAAAATTACATTTCAAAAGTTTGATTTCCGTAGTGATATTGCTCCAGATCTGTTCGTAATACCCGACGACTTTGTAGAGGATCCCTTACGGTTCCCTGATTTATGACGCTTTGATGTTCTAACACTGTTTGATATTGGTGAACGGCCTAATTGGCGGCGTGAAGTGCGGCGTGGTCGTGTGAGGCGCATGGGGCGGCGCAAGCACCTGAGGCGTAGCCTACTCTCTATAGAATTTCCTTTGCCTGTTAGCCTGGGCAGCTATTATTCCAGCCATTGTGTCCTTTTTGTTGAATAGCCAAATTTTATGTTCAAATTATAAATTGATGTTGGTTTGTCTTCTATATGTAGTCATTTTGTTCAACAGTGTTAGAATTATGTGTATTATTCCTTTAGTATTTTTAATTATTGAAACAAACGGCTCATGTTTTGATTATAAAATTATAAAATGTTTTAATATATTTTTACTATCTTACTTCTACATTATGATGATAGAATATTGTGATTTTGTTTCAGGCTTCATTTCAGAAGTCTAAAGTTATATTTAGTTTGTTATATTGTAGTATGTATTTTGTCTTATTTATTAAAATAATAATATTTATTGAGAATATAGGCATCATATCTGTTAATAGAATTACTGTTCTGGCCTTGACAAAATTATCCTGGTCTCTGCATTGGCACCTTAGTCCATGGCCTACTCTCAATGCAAGGCATTGACTAGATTCAATCTGCACAGTTCACTTAGGTACTAATTTAGTTGTACAATTACATGGCAGTGTAGTGTTTAAATGTCCATTAAAAATTGAACATGACAATGCTCATACATATGATTAGAGCTTGCATGATGGTGTTTAATAAATTAGTAATGCTAACATGCGGTAGATGAGCATGTGGCTATTGTATGGCGAATTTTCTTAGAAGTACCATATAAAAATGATTAAATCTCTTGAGGCTGAAATACTGCCACTTCACTCTTGTACCTTCAGCATTTGGTATCTATATCTTATTGTATTAGTGTTTAATTATGTAACTTACATACTTATATAGAAATAAAATAGTTGAATGTATATGATGTTTTAGATGTCTTAGTCAATTGCCACATTACCATTTTCTGTGTATTCACAATACCACAGGTGTTCGTTTGTAAATATCAAAATTATTTATTGTATTTGAACTCTTAGGCTTATCAAAGTTAAAGCACTGAATGTACTTATTTTTACTAAATTTTAGCACATGATACCTATACTGTAGAGTAGAGCCAGATGCTTACGTAGTGAATTGCGCAATAGTTTTTATTCATGTCTAGTATATCGACAATAACTTTGAAATGAAATCCCACCAAACAAAATATTAATGTTATGTATAAAATATTTCTTCTTGCCAGTAGTGTTTTAGTCAATATAAAGACAAAAAATATGTGACAATCTATCTGTAAAACACTTAAATGTGAAAAAATGAAATGTTGTAATAAAATTTAAAGTATTCATTGTGATTTTTATTTTTAATGTTCACCTATTAAATTCCTGAATCATCACAGTAAACGTTGTTGTATATTGGGTAAATCAATTAGGTCGCAACTGACCTAATACTGTTGTGGGACTGGGTATCCATTTTATGACAATAATAGATCAGCGCCGACCTGAAGAACATTTTAAGTTCTTTCTATACCCAGTAACACTAAAGGTGAACACTGAGTTGGCGGCACAGCAAGCGCCGCAGTCGCCACAATGTTTATTTTTTGAATATATTTACCTATTGCAACACGACTGCATAGTTGGTAGCCGGTAGGTGAACACTTGGATAATTTTTGGTAATACTATTTATGTTAATGAAACAAATTAGCTTTTTTACCATATTTATTGTGCATTTCCACATGTTTTTATAAATATACCATTCCCATTCCATAAATATATTTACCTACTGTATGTAGGTATTGACTAGTTTTGTTGGACTAAGAAATTGCTCCCTACCAAGCATAGGCTATCACGTTAATTGTGCACTATACCATCACTAAAACTTAATTTACGATAAGTAGATAGATTTAATTGCTGCCGTCACCATTATTGAAAAAGCAATTAACTAAGATTTTGAAACCCGTTAATACAATTGATACCTACCGTCATTTACTTTATACCATCATGCAGTTAGTTAATGAGTGTCGTCATTACTTTTCAGTTTATAGTACCTAATCGATATCAGCATGTTAAAGAATCGACCTTCTAGAAGCACGCGGCGCGGGATCTGCCATCATTCCATATGAATCCTCAAGGGCGAGTGATATTACACGCAGAGATACAGTAGAGCGGCGCGCTGGAAACAATCAATAACTTACAAAAGGAAACTCAATAGAAACTAATTATAAAGTATTGGTATTTCATTTAGAGTTATTCTTTAATTGCAATTTACAAGAACATTAGAATCAATTACCTGTTTCAGGAATTTCATCGACCAACTGAAATAAAACAAAGCAAATGATAACATAATGCCAAGGGAACATTGATCGTGAGCGATATAGGTAGGTGTAACACCCGAGTACCTACAGTGTCCCTGACCCGCTCGTATCGAACAGTCAGGCATATGATACTTTCTCACAGTGTCAGCTGTGACCTGCACTTAAAATCCCTCGCTTCTTTAAATATATTTTTATTGATGTTATAACCATTGTTTTGTTTGATATTTAAGTATTAGATGCGAATTATGTATTTCACCAGAAAATTACCAATTTCAGATGAGTTAGGGCTCGGTAGTTCCCGCATAGATGCAAAACCTAAATATCTAGGTATATGTCGGGCACAGTGAGATCAATATTTTAACGTTGTTGCACTATAAGGACATAGGTACTTAGGTACGTTGGTACCTGCGCACTGCGAGTTGATCTGCCGGTCGAAGTTTTACCTAGAACCTACAAATATTTCTCGGTAAAAAGAATTGATGGCATAGGTATAATATTTGCGAAATGCTGCAGTTCTGCTTACGGCACCCATAAAGAAAGGCGACTTTTAGATGTTTCCTTTGTTCCCGTGTCTTACCCTAATGTAGATAATCTGAAATAACGGAATATCATACCGCATTTTCCTCCACTTTGGGGGCGAGACGCCTACGAAAGCCGGCAAGACGGCGCGTGTAGCCGCTGGCGATGCTCACGCCACTCTTCACGGATGACACCGAAGGCGAGAATACAGAATCTATGCGGACACAAGCAGACATGTTAGGAAAGCAAAAGGGACCTAAGATAAATTATGCATACATCACTAAATATTTTTAATCTCATCCAACCTACAAAAGACACAGATTTTTTTCTAATAGATCTATGCAGCTAGCTTGAGCACAGAACTTGACTGCTTCACAAGGTATTGGGGGTATCGAAAGAGGTTTCTTAGATCTAAGTGGGAAATACCTTCAAGTTCTACGAACGATTCCTTCTTATCGATATGCAGTTTTTCCGCCAGGATCCTAAAAATAAAAAGTTTAAAATCAACATTCGATTGTAACATTTATGTGAGTATACAGATTATACTTAAGTACGCAAAAGATAAATTTCGTCGGTAATTTTTGCACAAATTATGCATTCAAGAACTATTTAATTCTTTTGAAAGCGAAGGCCAAGTAGGCTGCGATTGTGTTGAATAGTATCGATATAATCTGAAGTCACATCTGAACAAAGCCAACGGAAGACAGACGTCCCAGGTACCTACACATGTTGTTTACAGCATAAGGCTCTGTTATGTAAATATTAATGTGTGTGGGTACCTAAAGGTGTTGCGCTTACGTGTATGCACGGGATTGATCGACCTTGATGATAAGGGTAGGTTGAGGTTCAACCAAACTACACGTGCACACTTTTATTATACACATATATTATAATTTACATCCATAAATGAACATGAATTTGATGTGACAATTTTATCAATCGCAAAACTGTTTGCTGACATAAAAATGTAAAGTAAAAGTAAATGTAAAGACTAAATTCGAAATCAGTTAAGTATTTTTGGATATACTCTTATGATAAATTAATAAAAAACTACACTACTAAATACCTACTTATTCAAAATCTAGGAAAATACGATATTTGCATTCGGATTTCCTTTTAGTGATAAATAGAATCACTTTGGCTACCTATTTTCTCTAAGATAGGTTGGTATATCGATGTGATGGTTTATGGCTATATAGTAAAAAATAAAAAATGCATATACTAGTAAAATAATTCCGACTGACTTGTTAACGAAGAGTTGCAGGCGTCGCTGGTTCTTGGAGATGTACTGATCGAGGTCGGTGGTGGCGATGAGCGCCGCGAACCGCTTGATGGTGTCCGGGGAGTTGCTGCACGTGTCGTACAGCGATGCCAGCGCAGCCTGCGACGCCTCCGTGTAGTCGCGGTTCCAGAGCGACATCTGACCATTATAGTATTATACCTGAGTGTGCTTGTTAAAGCTAAGAAAAAGCGCTGTGCTTATGCACGAATTAGAGCTATAACCATACTGAGAACTTTGAGGTCGTTTAAAACAAACAGGGTTCTGTTATTTACATATATGTATAATAGCCGATGAATGAATGGCAATTGGATTAAATTTGCAACTATTTTTATACTCATAATTGGAAATTCACTGCTTTGACCGTGATTGCTCTGCCCTGTACTGAATTTCATATCATTGAAATGCTTAGAAAAATAGTATTAGTGCCCATTTAATCGAATTTCCATTCATTCATTGGCCATTGTAAAAAGAAGATTTGGGGCGCAGATCGTCTGCTTTAGACACGAAGGATAGACATAGAGTGCTTTCTTTCTTTGCGACAACAAGCGGCGTATATATATATTTACGGGGCATACAACAAAGGTCGACTTACATCTTGGCATTTTTCCCTTTTGTAAATGCTGCCACGACACTTCCTACCTTAAAAAATCAAACCACTCTGTTTACCTGGGTCTACTCTACTTCGCTGACGTGTTTATCTGTCTTCGGCGTACATTATACCTAATTGACATTTTGTCACGTCCTTATACCTACAGCACCGTAGGGTGAGTATAATAAGTGGTGATAAGTTTTGCTGTCTACTTAAATCAGATTTAAAAATAATAACTTCAATTTCCAACTGTATTTAAATGCGAGTGCAATTAAAAAAAAAGACTCCCGCAGTAATGAATTTAATCCTTGTGTCGCGGGGGGTTTTACAAATCACGTGCACAAAGACACCCAGACTCAGGACAAGCATTAGTGGCACGTCGCGCTTAGTGAGTTTGGCGGGGTGACCCCAACCACTCGGCTATCTGTATTAATTGATATGCAAAAAGTATTTGTCTACAAAAGGCGTTTAGGATTTATGAAAACGAAATTATTTAAGATCTTAGCAGCCGCGACGACAGGAAGCCATAGGAAGTTATTTTATTTACCAAAACCTACAAAGTGTCGTCACTTGTGATCGGTCGGCAATATATTCAATCCTCGATTTTGGGCACTTGTTATACTGGATAATCTTTATTTAGCATTTTTAGTTAGACAGAGAATAAAATGCAAATAAATGAAGCGCACGCACGACCACGAGATTCAGATAATCTTCTGTTTTACATCCCGGATAAAAATGCATTCTTCTAGTCCCCTTGCCATGTCCGTAAAAATATACAATAGGCTACCAGAACAAATTAAAAATGAAACTAAACTAGATATGTTTGTTAAAAAATTAAAGAACTTTTTAATAGACAAATGTTTCTACAGTATTAATGAATATTTATATGATTAAACTTAAAAATAATATTGTAGACATACATGCATAATTATTGTAAATACATTAAAAATACAATATTTAAAGCGATAGATTAAATAATATACTGAATTTATTACTTATATATTAAAATATTTATTAATTTTAATGCAATTTAATAAGCGCAATTGTTAATATAATAATATAATATAATAAAATAAAATAGATACATAAATTAGCTTTAAAATTATGGGCATAAAATATGTAAGAAAATAAAGAAATAATAATAACAGTATTACTAGATTATTAAGTACTTATAATAGAATTTATTACTTATGTTATATCTATTCATTTTAATGTAATTTAATAAGTGCAATTTAATTAGTCACTGTTATAATATAATAAAATAGATACAAAAATAAATAAGCTTAAAAAATTATAGGCATAAAATATGTAAGTAGGTAAAAAAAAAAAAAGGAAAAATTAATAACAGTATTACTAAATTGAGTAACATTATAAGTATATAATAAAGCGTTCTTCCTCTCTCCTACAAATATGCTGTGCCCAACAGGGTCCATAATTGTGTCTTATATTTAACATACCAACTGTTACCTACAATGTACATTATGGAAGCAATAAATATTGAGTATTGAGTATTGTTTCTCGTGTCGTTTTTTCTTATTATCCTGGCCCCTAGGAAGACGATCAAACAAAATCAAGTTCCAAAAACGGTACTTACCTGGAATATTCTCCATTTATCAATCCCTTCCATAAGTTTCTTAGCCCGCTTGGCGTTGTGGCTGGCGATTTCGCGCGCATTCTTAAGGTGTGTCTCCTGACGTTTCATCCTATCCCGAGAGAATTCCAAATCTTGTTCCATCTCGGCTCTAAGGATATCATGCATGATCATTACGGATTGGAATGCATGTATATTACGTGGGACGGTAACTTGTATAAGTGGTAGTAAATTATATTGATATGAAAAAAAACGTGGAAGGTATTGTACTAGTATTTTGGTATTTTGGAAATTTTGGTATGTTTTTTTGAAGTAGAACTGGGCACGTAACTGGTCATTATTTCTAGAAGCTTAATACTTTTTTATATTTTTTGTGTTTGTACAGAAACTAAGTTCTCCTACTATAAAAATATTTCTTAGATTATTTGCGATAGCGGCAACTGAATCCCCTCGAAAAATTTTAACCGTATTTATACCTACATTTCAAAAAACATTACCCATGAAAAGTATATTTTAGAGTATAAAGTAATACAGACTCTTTTGCATTGAGATGCTTGTTCTTGTCGGTGAGCAACTTGAGCCGCGCTTTAGCATCAGACAGGTACTGCTCCAGGTTGGCGATGCGCTCCAGTAGAACCTTCAGCTGGTCTCGTAACTCGTAGTATTTCTTCGTCAAGTCGTTCAACTCCTCGATCTCTGGTGCTAGAGAACAAGAACAGGTATGTATGAGAAATCAATAATTTATTTGAAACATTTGATACTAGAGATGACTGACAGATAAGGTAGGTATAGCTAATTTGATTTACTTTCATACAAAATTATTAAAAACTTCGCAGCGTAAAACAAGATTGCTTTTCAATCTCCTCTCTGCTACTTGTCTTCCTGTCTTCTTGTGTCTTCTTTTATGTCTAAACAACGCCATCCCATGAAGCAGTGAAAGCCTAGTGTAGAAACTATTACGGAAAACAGTAAAAAAATCAAAAAACCTGTGAATTTTTCAAGACATTCAGATGCCAACAGGGGGATTAAAACAAAGTTATAACACCAACCATAGGAAAGAGGAAAGCAACCTCATCACACCACATCGTGCTCATGCCTAATAAAAATTGCGTGCATGTTTTGAAGTGGCTTAAGCTTGGATAGACTTAACAAAAATCACGGCTCCCATTGTCTGCTGGAATGTGTGTACTTGGCCTAAGCTTAGGTGTCTTTAAATCGGGATTCATCATTCTGGTAATATCAGAAGTGTACGTACTGTCCTCCTGCAGCGGCGAGATGTGGTACATGAAGTGTTTGTGCGCGGCGTGCACGACCCGCAGCGTGGCCTCCAGCGCGGACACGTCGCGCTCGCGACGCCCGATGTCCGCGTCTAGGGCCGCGCCGCGCTCGCGCAACTCCGCGCGCTCGGCCGCAAACTGACACACACACACGGATGAAATTTTTTGTTCATAAAAAAAGTACTCCTGCTGTAAGGATTTTAATCTTTGTGTCGCGAGGGTTTCATAAACATTCAAGTTACATGCACAAAGACAAAGAGTCTCGGGAAAAGCATTCGTTTGTCACACAACCGCTTGTCCGAAGCGGGGATCTAACTCGCGATAAGACCAGCTGCTTCAGCAGAAGGCGATAGGGTTGCGATTACTTCATATACCGCAACTTGGATAAACACTACCCTTACACTATACGGTTCTGGATTCTACGTGTTGTTTCTAACTCAGTTAATCTCAGTTTAGCAAGATGCTACTAAAATATAAGTAGATCAACTTTATTCATCCCAAGTTTTTTACGTAACAATCATAAATTAATACCTTGATTTTGAAGTAAGTGACAGAGAGCTGTTGGCCTGAGTCGTCTCTTCCCAGTGAACTGATGAATATATCGTACCTAAAATTAAACCATTTATGAAACTTATCTTTTTGCGTCATATACCAAATCGACCCTGCAATCTGGCAGTAAACGCCCAAAGCGATAGCTTTTTTATGTATTTAAACGCGACAATAGGCTAGTTGCCACAATTTTTATTATTTGATAGAACGGTTCATTACAATTATATAACACCATAAAAAAATTAACTTTTTTGAAGCACCTATCCTAATATATTTTGAATTTTAAAATTTATTTTCGCTATGCTGTCAAAAACGCCGTCCGCCATGATGGTCTATTAATTATCTGTGCCGTGACGTGACTATTCTTGTAAACACTACGCGTGACTGTCATAACCTTTTTATCGTAATTCAAAACCATATCTTCGAAAGGATTACACACAAATATAGTAATCTGTCGAAGGACCGATAGCCGTTGGAGCAGACGAGTCCTAGAATGGAGACCGCGGCTCGGCAACCGTAAGGTAGGACGCCCGCCCGCCAGGTGGACCGATGACCTGAGAAAGGTCGCTGGAGGGGACTGGATGCGGACGGCGGAGGACCGCGTGTTGTGGCGTAAATTGGGAGAGGCCTATGTCCAGCAGTGGACTATGATTGGCTGATTGATTGATTGATTGATAGTAATTACCACTATTGTATCATGCGGGAATGTAAGAATACATCAATACAGAACCCAGAAAATTTGTGAATTAAAGTACCCACTGATGAGAATATGCGAAACACCTGGTTAAAAGAGATCCCGTAACTCTGTCCAGTGGAACTGCAGTGTATTTTTACGTGAAATGAATAATTATCAAGGCGTTTAAATGAAAGACCATGAATAACCTGAAACTAGCGTTTGACATTATGTTGTTTACAATATTGGTGACGTAGAAACATGGCGGACGGCATTTTCAAGCAAGAGAAAAAAGGAAAAATTTTACGGGTTTCAGACGTTTCAGTTGAATTTTTACAGCAATCCTTTATTAATATTTATTGAAGTTTATATATTTCGGACCCTTGTACGGAATAATATTTAAATTAAAAATTATTTTTATAAATGGTGACATGAAGCAACTAGCCTATTGCCACAAAGCATACAAGTACAGAAAGTATGCTACGTATGATACATTACCGCTTAATAAGCTGTGTGATGCGTTGTTCTCGTTCTCGAATCTCGCTGCGCAGCTTCCCGCAGTCGTCAAACAACGCTCGTTTTTGCACACAAAACATCTCGCGGCGTGCTTTGATCTCGACCAGACGCTCATTCATTGCCTAGGGAGCATAATGAAAAGATAGGCAGGCAGGTTTCCGAGGGTTATTAAAGTAAGATAATTAATGTTGTATGTGTAGGTCGTGTGTCGTGGTGTGTGTGTGTACGCACGGCGTCGATGTGCAGCCGCTGCTCGTCCAGGTCGAAGGCGGTGTGGTCGAGGCCGGCCAGCGCCCGCTCTGCATGCGCCACCCGCAGCCGCATGAGCGCCTCCTCCACACGCAGGCGCCGCCACTCCGCACGCGCCGCACGCATCTCCTTCTCGCCCCCTTCCACGTTCAGCATCGCCGACTTCAGCAAGCTTTGCTGTTCGATACAACTTGATGATTAGGTATTTTGTTATCTATCTATATCTATCTATCTTTAAAAGCTGTAATGCTTGGTAAGTCAGTAATAAGTAAGCTAGCGCCCAAGAATGCACACAACGGTGGTTAACATCCTGACGCCAACAGTTTACATATCACAGTATACATCACCAGCTTGCCATGCTCGACAGAGCGATGTTCGGCCTCCCGCGCGATGCTGCGCATGTCGTCGTGCAGCTTGGCCGAGTGCCGCTCCAGCAGCGCCACGCGGGCCGCGTGACGGGCGTACACGTTCTTCATCCTATGGGGAAAGGGATACACTGAGTACTTTAGTACGGCGTTCAGGCCACCGTCTGCTGTCGTCGGTAGCCGGCAATAAGCGTTTCTCATGAATATTCTGTATTGACTTTGGGAAACTTGGATTTCGGGGCTTCTTATTCATTAATGAGACACTCATCAGATTTTTGGGAAATATTTTTTATTTATAATTAGTTTTAATCCTCCTGACATTTCCGTTGACATAAGCCAACGCCGGTGGCGAAATCATATCCTGGAGGATTAATCGAAACGTCTTAAAGTAATATTATTGCGTGTGGAAGAAGTACACCGCTCTACGCCGTTTACGACACTTGCACGCTGCCAAAACCATACCAATATTACTTTAAGACGTGGTGGTAAACAGTCTGAATGCTCGGGACATCGTTGTGTCCTCCCTACTACGTTGAAGGTGCGTGTACTGTGAGTGCTACTTGACCTGTTCTCCCGCTCCACAAGTACTGCGGAACACTCGCGCTCGGCCTGTTGGCCCTCCATCAGCGCCACGCGGGCGCCCACTGTCTCCACTTGGTAACACTACGATACAAATCAATTAGAATTGTAATTAAAAAAGTAAGGTAGATTTTGCTTCTGTCAAAAACATTAACAGTCTGGTGACCAGTGCTGATGTCACAGGACAAGATATTAGGTATGTTATTTAATGTGTGGTGAGAGGTTCCATGGCATGTATTATCACTTACAATATTGTATAGAGACTCCTTTTGTGTTTGCAGAAGTTTTTGTATACCCCGCTGCTTGCACTCCAATTTACAATAAACTGCTTTGGATGCTAAAACAGAAGTAATATGCCATTTGTTCAGACATTTATTAAATAATGTAAATTACGGGATTAATAACATTTTTGGAACAATAAAGTGTCACAAAATTTAAATTGGCTTGGCTTTTTCTGAAAACCATTGTGGAAGCGAGACGAAGCAATAAAAATACGCGTAGCGTTGTCCTGCTTACACAATGGTAACAGTCCTTGCAACTGCTTTGAACTACGAAAAAATCAGTAACAGTTTTGTGTTTTGAATAATGATCTTTAGAAACATATTTCTACGTACATTTAAGTTGCATATAGAACAATTTCTGCTCGTTCTGCAAAGCCAGGAGCTTCTGCTGTTCGATGAAAGAGCAATGCATAGCCCGCTGTTGGTTGGTCGTTATTTGGCTTGCGTAGCGTTCTTCATCCTAATAATAATAAGTATATTAGATAAAACATATAGCGTACTTTTTCTTAAAACTAAAGTAATACAAACTAAAAATATGCTATTGCTGTTCAACAGAATAAACAATTGACTATCCATGAGATCTCATGTTGAGCAGTCTGTACGCTTACTGTAACATTTGCTTGTAGACTTTGCGGTCAACCAACCACAGTCGCGATCAGTTCACCTGACAAAAGAATAGGTATTTTATAAATTGTGTGTGATGATACAACTTACATTCAATATATCTTCCAGCTCCTTAGCTCGTTTCTCAGAGGACTTCGATTTATCTAGAGATTCATTATTCTTCTCTTTCAGTTCTTTTATCTGAAATAAGTAAAGAGACAATTTTAATAGGTATGCAACGATTTAACATGACATAAAGAATTCATGCCTAGGCTCTGGTCATTTGGAAAGCACGAATCTGCGGAATCATCACGCAATTTTCTTAGGTCTTCAGTATTTAAAGAAAATCCACAGCTAGCAAATCTCGACTCAAAGGTAGAATTAAACTAATGAACCTCAAAAAGTGCAAGACCTCAAGGCATCATTTACATTCATCAAGTAAATAAATAAACAGTTAATCAACCAGTCTCGCAATAACGCAGGTCCCACGAGAACGATCCCCTGGCTCTGGTGTAGACATCCTTTGGCAAAACGTCTGTTTTTAGACAATGCTAGTAAGAGTTTTATGTAACCAAATCGGTGAAGATGGTATGAGATATGTCCGGAAGAGTTGACTCGATAAAAGGGTTACTTGTATATGTTCTCACCCTTATCTCAGTAGCCGCTAGCTTGAGGTCCTTGCGGTGCTGTTCCTGCATGATACTCCTGTTCTCCATGTGAAGCTTCTCCAATACATTGCGCATATTGCTCAACTCGCGCTGGAGACTTTTAGCCTGAAATAATTGTTGTTAGTATGAGACAGCTTTAAGGGACTTTCTATGGGGTAGCCATGCGTAACAGCTAGTACAGAACTGAAATGGGTTATTGGTTAAAACTTTTACGTTACCGAGAAGTCTTCCTCTATAGAAAAAGGCCTATGCCTAGAGGTGATATTCTTTTTTTGGTGTGTATTGTGTATGAGTGTACGTTGTGGGAACTTCTGTTCAAGTAAAGTCGTCCTTAGTCACCAATATCATGTTATAGAATCATGATCACCTCACTATCGAGCGTGGCATTGATCTCCAGCAGGCGCGTGTGGTTGATCCGTATGGTGCTGAGCTGCGAGGCGAGCGCCATGTTCTCTCTCTGCGCGTCGTCGTTGTTGCCGCGCTGCTGGTCGCAGAAGGCCTGCTGCTCGCGACACTGCTCCGTCAAGTTGTTGCCTTCCGATTCGAGCACTGCGTAGTCCTGGAAAACATGATAAAAATAGAGCCCTAATACTGCCTGTACCGTGAAATCGTCGAAGTCTATATGGTACTTGGATGCATACTGACTTGTCAACTCAGAAATAAATAGTTTATATCAAAAAACAAAATAGTGTTGTCTGCTTACCTCGCGGATGTGCCTGATGTCCTTATCGCGCTGCCTCAGGTTCTCAACAGCAGAGGTCCACATGGACATCATTTGTTTTCTTTCTTCCATGCCTTGTACCACCTGAGCA
Organism: Trichoplusia ni; assembly: GCF_003590095.1. Classification (NCBI taxonomy): domain Eukaryota; kingdom Metazoa; phylum Arthropoda; class Insecta; order Lepidoptera; family Noctuidae; genus Trichoplusia; species Trichoplusia ni. Next base: position 121,537 of record NW_020800322.1, read on the forward strand.
CATACAATTCAAATGATACGAAAAGGTTTCCGCCGAATTGATCTACAACTGTAATATTGTTAAAGTAACATCGGCGACATTCGTTGAAAGCGTCTTATAAGGATCTTGATGGACGGGCCGTATTTCAATTGCAATCCAACTGCAAATTAAACTGCACAACAATGTGAAGTCTGATTCTAACCGACTTCAACTGAACTACAATTGGACTCCTTGTATGGTTTGCAGTTATATTGCAATTGCGTCAACTGCACTTGAACTGCAATTTGCAGTTGAAATGCGGTCTGTCTATCTAGGGCCTTAGTTATCTTATTTGTTTATTCTAGTCATTTAATACCTGGTTCTATACCTGAACTGAAATTCTGTCGCAAGCTCGTTCTTCAGCGCTGAGGTTGGACACCAACTGGACGAGTCGGTCGTGCATGCGATCATGTTCCATCTTCAAATTTTGTCTCTTGGTCTCCATCATCTTGAATACAAGGACATTTGAACTTGAAGCATAATGTTAAATATGTGCATAATGTTCCAGAATATACCTACTTAATAACTCATATGCAGGGCCTTTACAAGTGGATGTGATCAAATATTAGTCAGCAGGGGTAAACAAGTGGTAGGAAGAAGAACAATCATAGTGGTACAGAGCTAGTCACTAGCGTCGAATGTCAGCTAAGGGAACAAAGATAAAGCCACAGTCAGTGCCGGCGTTAGGGCCGCTGACACCCCGGGCGAGTGATTGTAGCGCCCACTTGAGGGAAGCAAAAATCTCAATAAAATATATGCATATGCAGTTATGCACAGAGCAGAGCAGAGCACAGTTCTGAGGGTTTGCACCAGGAGAATCAAGAGACTGCAACTTCAGACCTTGGTGCCCTCCAGAATTTGTACCGCCTTTGTGCCGCCCTGGGCCATCACCCCATCACGCCCCCCCCCCCCTAACGCCGGTACTGGCCACAGTAGATACAAAGAGACTTGAACAAACATGGAAGAACATAGTGGACCTAATTTTACATCCATGCTCATAAATGAACCCAAAAAAGTGAGCCTTACAGTGAAACATTATTACTTTTAGTCTAGTTTTTTTATATTGACTTTCCAGCCTGTTTCATATGGTCTTGAACTATTAATACTATATTGTAGTCTTACCTTTGCTTTAGAAACATCCAGTCGAGTGAATTGTTCAAGAGCTGTTATATCACAGGATGACCTCTCTAGAGCAGCTCTCCATTCCTGCAGCGCCTCACGTTCACCACACACCACAGACTTCATTTGGTCAGCCTGCTTCAGGAGGTGATGAATGGTTCCTGAAAATTTAAGAATTGATAATTAAATATTAACTTATGGTCCATTTTATATAATACATATAAAAAAACTATTATTTATAACATTTTTTACTTAAAGTTTTGACCCAGTTGGCAAAGGTGTCCTGCAACAAATTATTTTTTTCTCTATTTTAGTGATCATCCAGTATCATCCAGGGTATCTAACTGACACCTAGAATGGATCACATCTAGATAGAGTAGATTCCTTCTACATTTCAATGCTCTTTAATTTCCTAATAGACCCTTTACAAAATAAAAAATTATCACATAAGGAAAACTCATAAAAAGCATGTAAATGATTTTTTCTATGACTATAGATAAGAGTAAACCACAAATAGAGAGATAATATCCAAGTTCTTAATTTTGAATCTCTTCACCATCTGTGATAAAGAACTGACTTGAAAGTCTATACTATGGGTCTCTTATTAATAGTCTAGGTTTTTCAAATCAATTAACTAAAAAAACTCTCTAGTATCAAGAACCAAAATTATTTTAATTTACAAGTAGTTCGATTATATTTTATTGTTGATGTTTACCATGCAGCCTATTAATTCTTGCATTGATATCTGCACTCTGCTTGGTGGAGTCAATGACATCCCGGTCCAGTCTATCTGCTTCATTGCAACTGAGCTGGCGGAGTTTTACCTCTTGCTCCAACTGCTGCTTGTGTGCAAACAGCAAACGCTGGAATAGAATATATACAAGAGAATTACCCATCAAAATTACTATATTTCTAAATAAATGGTCAGTACGTCAAATATACATAAATTAAAAAGAAAAAAATAGCACTTCATACAGACTACAAACTACAACTCACAGTATTCTCCTGATATTCAGAGTGGACATGCTCTTTATAACTGTTGAGATCATCGCGCTTTTGTTTTTGCAATATCAATGCTTCTTTCAACCGCTGTAACTCGTTTTGTCTGGAATTAAATTACAACTTTATTGGATGCAATTCAAGATGCCATTCTTCGCTTTTTGTCATATATAGAACTATCCAGTACCTGTTAATAAGTTGGGTCTCTAGTTCCTGGTTTGCAGGGTTAGCTAAAGGGATTCTGGTTCCGTGGTTCCATCCCAGGGCGTCTAAAAGTTGTTCCATATAGGCAGGAGGCTTTCCTCCATCAGACATGGTAGTCATGATTATAAATTAAATAACTATATAAAATCGAAGCTCTCTAGCCAAAACTAAGTTAACAAAGTAATAATGGATTGTTAAATCGATATCATAAAACGTGTTTACAATCACTAGGCATTGTCAATAACAAACAAATTCACCGCCATTTCTCAAAACAAAAGAATGACAAGACATGTGAACTGCAGTCTAGTGTTGTCATTTTTGAATAACCGTAAATTGTCGAAACATTGCAAACTTACGGTGTTGCGCAATTGTACTATACGAAAAATGCTATTTATGAAAAGCCCTGAGAAGATCTTATAATTTTTAATTATGAAAAATATTGATACAATCATGGTTTTATTTCTTTTCCATTTCTAAAAGGTTCACTACTTTCTAAATCACAACCTCTCATTACTTATTTAACATTGGTCATTCTTTTTTGTTATGGAATTAAATTTAAAAAAATATGAATTGATTACAATTAAAGACTTTAAGTTCATAATTTGCACTGGTACTGATCTACCCATATGATTGAAACATAAATGCACACAGTTTTAAGTATCAGAAGAAAGTAAAGTACATTTCGCTTCAAACTTCCGTTGGGTCCTCATATTTGAAATGCTGGCAAAAAAATATAAGCATTATTCATTAAATTAAAGTATACTAAAGATCCAGTATAACTAATGAATTAGTTTGATGGAACATCTTGAAATCCCGCCAAAAGATTAAAGTACCTACGTAGCATCCAAAAATAACTCAGCGAAGCTTTAGTTTCACACTATCGTACTAGCATGTGCTAACACTGTTTAATTATAACAAATCGTAAAGATTTTCTCCTTATAACCATGAGTGCTGATGCGGCATCTTTGCCTTGTCCTGTTTGTTCGCATAATAGTGTTTTCGACTCAGTGCAAACGTTAAGAGACAGACTAATACATGTGTCAACAAATAAAATATTGTGCCCAGTGTGTCAAGAAGAGGTATTTGGGCTAGATAAACTAACGATACATTTATTCAGCCATGTGAAATTATTGACCAAAGGTGTAGAAGAGAAAGATCGAGTACCACCTTCGAAAGATAAAGCCAATTTACCAAATCAAAGCACAGCGCAGCTCAAGAAACCTAAAACGTCAGTGGTTAAAAATAAAACTCCGTCATCTGCAACAAATACTCCTGTTAAATTTGTGAAAATTTATCCTAAATTACCAGTTGTGTCAGTGAATACCATACCTGTTATTGACATGTCGAGAAATAAGGAGTCTGTTCAAGGTATTGAACGCGTTTTCGTTAAGTCTGAAGCGGCATTGGTACAAACAAACACTACTTGTAATATTTGCAGCTTACAGTTTATTGATGCCAATATATTAAAAATGCACAGGTGCCTCATACACAACATAGATGAAAATGCCAATCAAAACTTCACCCGATACCATTGCCATTTATGTCCCAAAAATTTCAAAATGAGGGGATCCTTAATGGTACATTTAAGGGTAGCACACATAGGATTTTTATCTGGAAATTGCAATGACACCAATGCAACTAAGACCGCTGGAGGAACAAACACTGAACAGCAGGACGAAAAGTTATCGCACTTGGAAAGAAATGATAACAAACAATGGCAATGTGAAGTATGCCGCAAATGTTTTACAACTAAATATTTCCTCAAGAAACATAAGCGTCTTCATACAGGTTAAAATAATATTGGTGTTAGTTGTTGAGGTAATTCGTACTAACAGAATAATATTAACTTAAATTTAAAATTAAAAAACCAACATTCCAAACGACTTTTGCTTTGAGACGAAAATTATGCGAACTTAAAACTATTTACATTCGCTAACTGGAACTTCGTAAATCATGCAGTTTTTATGCTTTCTAGCTTACTGTACAGTGTAATCGTCATTTCTGTACTCTAAATACATATGTATAAATAATTATGTATTTTTTACAGGTGAAACTCCGTATGCTTGTACTCAATGCAATAAAACGTTTACATTTCAACAATCTTATCACAAGCATCTCCTGTACCACAATGATGAGAAGCCGCATACATGTACTTACTGCGGACGCGCATTTAAAGAGCTATCAACACTTCACAATCATCAACGTATTCACACTGGAGAAAAGCCATTCTCGTGCGAAACATGTGGTAGGTAAACTCAGTTTAAAATCGAATATAAAAATATTTTCTTTACTGGTGAATGTGTAAATACTATGGTTAATCTTTGTCCTATTTGAAAGTTGATTTTGAATTGATAGTATCGATATTAAATGATAAGTATTATTTAATTTAAATTACAGGAAAATGTTTTCGCCAGCGGGTCTCATATTTAGTTCATCGACGCATACACACTGGAGTGATGCCTTACAAGTGTACAGCTTGCCAGAAAAGTTTTAGATACAAAGTTAGTATCATACTGTAATGTACATAATTATATGACATATTCAGTATATTATAATAAAATACATTAATGCAATAATAATTGATGTCTTTCCACTTTAGGTATCACAAAGAACACATAAGTGTCAAGCACAACCTCCTGGGACAGTAGTTCGACAAAAAGGGGAGCTTGTTGAAAAGCTTAAAAAGAAACATGAGGAGCCTAACACTAAACTGTCAGAGCCACCAGAGCCACCGACGAATCTAACTGAAAATTTTAACTACAATGACGTGTCTGAAGCTAACGCTGAATTAGTACGCTCGGGAGCCAAGCTATCGTTGGAAGATATGGAATCCGAACACTTTTCTTTAATTTCTGAAGCTTTAATTGATAGTAGAGATAACACGACTAAAACTGCAACTCTGAGTATTCAAAGTCCTATAAATGGAGGTGAAGAAATTTTCAACCAAAATATAGACGAATTGATAGACTCCATTCCAATACAAGACAAAAGTATTCCGTCGCCTTCTGAAATATTAAAAAATCTATGTTTGTCGAAAGATGAAGATTATATGGGACTTCTTCAACCAAGAGACGAAGTTAAAAACTATGACGTTTGCAAAGATTTGAATACATTTCTCTGAAACTTTCTAGAATAAACACCTTAATCTGAAGCCATCCTAAATGTTTATAATATATTTATCCTTTTATTTACAAATGGTCCTAACAACTTAATTTATTATTTTTATAAAGATATACCTTAAGATAAGTTGAGTTAAATTTGTAGATTAACTTAAACTGATCTGAACTAACAAGAACAAAATGGGCAACATTTAAAAACTGGGCAACATTTTAAAAACCCCAAAATTTCTAATGATTTCAGTTACTTGAAAACTAAGTTTATGTAAAATATTAATATTTCCCGAAATGAATATTAGAGATAAAAATTTTCTTCTTTTAGAAATCAGAGCTCGAATTTACCGTAAAGTTCCGGTTTTATTCGGTTTTGGACTTAAAAACGCATCTATGCACTATGCTCTTGCTTGCTTTGCCGTATGTGGCAGAAAAAAATATAAATGAGTAACCAGCTGTTTTTGTTCTCCAAGCGCTTGAAAATCGGTGAAAATCAGTATGAATCAAAATTAAATAGTGTCATTTCATCTTAAGTCAGTGACATTTAGTGAACTGAATGTGAAATTATTAACATTCTTGAAAATTTATGTAGAGTCAAAAATTTAATCGATTTGAAGTTTTGTCAAACATCACTCTCGATAAATGGACTGCGTTAGTGATTTATTCTGCGTCTTACTTGAGGAACATACAATGTGTTGATTATAGGCCAACAGGCAAAGTTTTTGTGTATCTTCTCCTGCTGCTACAGGACCACATAGAAAAGTAAGTGGTTTTATTATTAAACTGATAATATTATTGATTTTAGTAAAATAAAAAAAAAATGTTTTGCAATGGACAGCATTATTATGAGGTCATGACGAATTCCCTGGCTTTATTCGATATCCTCGGTCGTCGCTAGGGGCTCATTGAAACTAAATTGTTTATGCATAAAGTCACTGTATATATTTATCTTCTTGCAACATGGTGGTGATTGGGTTCAACAAAATGGAAACAAAATTGAACTTTAGATAATTAATTATAATTTGGTATTCCTTTGTGAATCTAGTGAAGTAATTATAAAAATAATCTGTGTAAATGTAATTGCTTCAAAGACAAAGAGAAAAAAATTGTATATTTTGGTTTCCCAAAATCCTTTGTTGTCATTTTTTGAAGCTACACCAGACAACTTGAGTACTGCTTTGAAAGATATGGCTCAAAATTCAGAAAGATATTTGATTATATTTGCTAGGGTCTAAAACCTCTTTGTTAGAGATGCACTTTTTTTTTTATATAACAAAATCTATCAATAACTCAGTGTAATTATACCATTACATCACTTGAGTGCGTACCATTTTAAAGTAATTAGCACATTAAACCACTGACAACATCATTGTGATTTTTTAATATTTTCCCTTTTGTGGTTTTGGGAAATATTATGTGAAAGAAATAATTAAATAATAATGAACTAAGTAAGTAGTCTTGTCATTCCTAATGCATGGGTTAAAAGACTGGTCTATGCAGTAGAGGTGCACACTGGAAACAAAGCTTTTTTTTGTTATTTTCAACTACCTTAACTGGACAAGTGTTAAAAAAGATGATTCTATACTTTAAAGAAAAGGTAAATATAATAAATGGTCTTTTTTATGTACATCTAATACTTCTAGAGGAGAAAATTAGTGTCCTCACTAGTTTAAAACCCTTTTCAAAATCATACTAGCAATAAATTCAATCTGTGCTCTATCAAAACCATAGTTGCTACTGTGTGCTACATAATAAGTGATAATATAAGGAGGCCATATCATATCCTTTTTATAATGTTTAATCATTTAGCTTTAGCTATGTGGTCAACACTGCTTGCACACAATGCCATTGGGGCCATTATCTATTCACAAAAACAGCATTTAGTTACCTTAAGGTGTAATACAACTCTTAATTAAAGTGTAAATACATAATGTGTAAATTTTTGTTGATTTCTATTGATCGACAGCCGGACGCTGAAGAATAAGAATGAATATCTCATCATTATGAGAAGAGTACCCTAAAATATTGATTTCATTTAGTATTCATTATAACACTAACATCAATACATCTTCTGTAAATAATTTCAATTGTGTATCTATCACGGTTCCATGTTTTACCCTTGTGGTGAGTATCCTTAAAAATAGATCATGCATCAGCAATGAATGAATAGATCATGGAAAAAAAATTAAAGCATGTACAATGAATAGTCTGGCAATGCAGTCAAAATTTGAGTGCATCCACTGACTGCTTTGTAAAATGCTGCATAACTTTATTGTCCTTATTTTTATAAGTGGAATAACTATTCTAAGGGGATAGTTTATTACTCAGTAAAGGAAATGGACTAAGAACCCTGATCAGTTTTGGCAAGAAGCCAGACCTCTGCCACCAGACATTTTATTTAAAAAGGCTAAAACTAATCAGATGTAATCATATCCCTATAATGGTGTTCCTAATGACTCTCCAAGATACCTTCTTATCTAAGTTGTGGTAAAGCTTCTCTCTTTATTCCTATTTCAACTGTGCAATCAATAACTTGACTGGCAGTGGAAAACAAAGTAGGTATCTAATCAACCTACTAATATAATAACGAATGCTTTTAAAGCGAGTCCTTCAGTTTGTCCGAAACTAGGCCAAGCTTCGCATTGATCTCACACACGTTACAGTAATCAGTAAATGCAACATGCTCGATAGATTTAAATATTTTCATGATCTCGCAAGTTTACCAGCAAGTGGATCAAGACGTAGACACGTCGAAGAGTAAAAGACGGGTGTAATTCTCCGAGATTCTGATAAGGGATTTTCTTGGTATTTACGATAACTCGCGAAACCAGTCATACCGTTTGATGACCATCAGTCACCTGTTGCCTAGTCTATTCAATTTCTTTTCTTCAGTCTGATGTACTGGTATCTTAGTATACCAGTACATCAGACTGGTATTTTCCCATCTTATTCTACAGCTGAGAGATCGATAGAAATTACCAAAAAGTATTTTTCAATGTGTGTTTACGCTTTAATTGAAGTTGTTAAATACCTTTAGGTAACTAAAAAGAATTCAACTTTTTTCCTCAAAAAAGTTATTGAAACTTCTATTTACATTTCATGTAGTCTTATCGAAAAATAAAAACGAAATGTGACGATGACTAATAAAACTACAGCGTCATCATTAGGTTAGTAAATAAATTCAAATCATTGTACCTAGTGTCAAAATGTATGATGTGAATCGATAAAGTGATTCATCATGTATTTACATATCACCAAGAGATTTCTTCAAATGAATTACGTAGCCATTTCTAACAGTGGGTGCGTAACCCAATCTTTTGATTTAATATAATTTCAAGGTCGAGAAGTAAAATCAACAAGTCGTCTGACAATATTTACAAATACGTAACATAGTATTACAACAATTAGGAAATCTAATGACTGTTGCTATTAAACATGGGGACTGCAACGTTGTTGCGTCGTTCTTAAAACCAATGTTCGTTGAATATTAACAAGCTCAAGTGTCATCAATTCTCTGATTGACAAGACCTATTTCGCCAGTGTGCGCCCACTTCCCATTCGAGTTACGCTGCCGACGTATCTCGACACATTATACGAAGCGATAACTTATCGTCAGCGGTGCAGCCATTTTGTTTACCTATGCTGAGTGTGGACCGAATTTACAGAGGTATATAAATAGCCTGCACCACGTTGTTGCTGTCTGCCCCAACGTATTCCACGATAATATCTTGAGTCGACTTTAATATTATGTATTGAATACTTAGTTTTCTGGCATCTATCATCCGGTTCCAGGGTAAAGCAAAAGATTAGTCTCATTTCAGATATGGACAATCCTCTGAATTACCTAGGATAATCAGACCGCATCGCATAGGCTATTACCTTATTTGGGGGAATTTTGTCTGATCAGTCTTATTTTACGTAGTTCTAATATACAGTACAGTCAAATTAATTGTAATATTGGCCTGTAGGATGCGTCACTCAGACATCGCCGTGTCCCCTAGGTAGGTACGTTCGGTTCGAACTGTCTGAAGCTGAGCGGGGGTCTGCGTTGAATTGGCAGGGGTACTCGGTGGCAGGGCAGGCAGGCCGCGTCCGTATCGATCCGGCGGCGGCGGCCCGCTCGCGACTCTCCCGACACCTCCTCATTGGCCACAATGCAACAGTGCCAGTTACATAAATTAAACTATTCTCTAGTTTACAACATGTTCTTGTAACCCACTGACATTGATCATTTATTTTATCTTATACTCGCATGTCATTATTTATTTTGACAATTTCTTATTGTAGATAAGATGTCGATATTAATAATCTAGCCAAATCAATAATTACTTATTTCATAAATAAACATATTCGTTACCCCACTTCTTTGTTTTGTTCGGCCGTGTAATCTCACTTGGTTTACTGTGTCGACTTACTTTTTCCTTTGTTACAAAACAGAATATGCGTTGCAATGGTGTGTATAATTAATGTCCCCTAGTCTACTTTTCTCGAACAAAGGTTTTGATTACTCAGGTATTATGTCTTTTGTATTACTGTTTTGTGGGAAAAATTACCCAAGCTTAAATCAATCATTAACTGGGATGGGAATGGGAGTAATCAATTTTTGACTATCATTGCTTTATTAGTGCTTCTCGAATATGAAGTAAGAACATTAAAGAGCATTTAACAATCGATAATGTGTAAATGAGGACAAGGTTGTAACTCATAACACTCGTTCGGAGCTAACGGTTAATGCATAATGGGCAGTTGATGATCAACGAACGAAACCTCTTCATTGGCCTAAACAAACACCACTAGTATAAGCCTTCTGTAAATACATTTTCCTCTCAACGTGAAGAAACAAGACAAAGATGTCTTCGGCTTGAAATTGTGACAAAATATTTAATTTATATATTTACCCCAAGATAAGGAATACACAAGCCATCATAGTAATATTAGTAATGCAATGAGCTCATATGTAATAACGGGCTTCGATGGAAAAGAAAATTGAAATGACACGTCCATTACAAATTGTCGAGGCTTTATAAATGTCAAATTATTATGAGTTCGCGTCGGTCGAGGGTTAATCAATCAATCGATGAAGTAGACTAAAATTTAGGTCGTATTTTATCACTCTTGATGTATCATGTTTGTAATAACATAGGGCTAGAAGTTTGTATCGTAAATGATGTCACAAAACGGAGCGATTCTGTAGATATGCCGTGACATACTTACCGTCATTACCATGGTGGGCGGTTTTATTATCATCAATGTTCTCAGCTCGTTCACATTCGTTGGTTACAACCTAATTTATTTTTAATAATTTTATTTGTACTGTACTCTAGAGCATATACGGTTCCGATTTGTTTTCGAGTCTATTTCACAAATCTTTGTCAATTATATTGCTTAAATCTGTATTCCTGTTAAGACAATTCGAGTATTTCAAACTTTCAAAAATGCTATTCGTAGTTAAGGGGTAACAGTAAAAAAAGCTTACTTATAGTAATATTGATTCCCCTTCATTTTGTTGTAAGTCGTTTGAGTTAAAAGTATTGTATCGGTTGAACATGAGCAACGTGCAGTATCTATGTTAAGTATATTTATTCACGGTTCATTAGTTTGTTGTGTTTATACAGCACGTGGCAGTTGTACTTACGTAACATCACACCGCTACAGAAATAGGCACCGAACACCTGTCTGCTGGCTACACTAGCTACTGACATGACATCCGACATGCAGGACTATATGTCCGCATTCTCAGCGTAACGAAACACCCTCGGCCCTTACATTTGTTGTGGACGTATAAGACGTATTGGTTAAAGAAATCTGTCATCTGAGAGAAATAAAATGTTGTCCTGAAATCGGCCATGATCTTATGATCAACCAATAGGTTTCCAGAATCACTGTAAAAAATTGTGATTTCAATTTAAGTATTGACCGTATTGTTGATACAAGAATAAGAATACATGTCATGTCTTAAAATATAAAGCATGCAACTGTTTACGATATATTGTAGAATAAACTGCATCTTGAATTTTAAAAAGGTTATAAGGAAGCCAATATCTTTTCAATGCCATTCACCTTACTTTTACTTCGAAAAGAAACTGGAAATTAATAGTGGCTGCCGTAGGCTGAAAATATTGCGTCGTATAACTCGCAAGTACCTAAGGTATTAAGTCCGCAGAATGAGATACAATATTGGCCTAGTTGCGCATGTTGCGTAAACGGCCGTAGACTTGAACTCATTCTTTTCGCTGACATACTTGTTGATACGTCCTCATTTTTTTTTTGGAAACTGATTGTAAGAAACATCTGCCTATATAGAAAATACATTTTGAATTAGTTAGGAGACATTGTATAGCTCCGCCGCTGATAACAATGGATTCCATCACCATGTTTTGAACTGAAAAAGAAAACTGGTTTAGTAAGTGCAGACACTTTTCCCTACTGGAGAAATCGTATTCGATGTTAATCCGCGCAGAGGTTGATCGTGATCGTGGTGAACGCGGAAAATTATGCAAGAGGCACGGATTGTCGTCACGAAACCTTTTGGCTACACGTCGACCAGCACGGTTGCAACACCATAGCTTTCTCCGTTCGTATCGGGCCGAAAGCGATATTTATAGCTTTTGAAATATATTCTACCTACCTACTGACTCGTATAACAGAGTTCGGGTTGTAAGATTCTTAACAGAGAAATTAGGACAAGCGTTTTTATTGGGAAACCAATAGTAACTGTTCTGCAGTTTTTGTTGTTGGAAATTATATGGGAGGGAACGATGTATACTTTTGTTGTCTCCGAGAGTAATCAACGTTTATTTACGACGTAAGGCCAGTAGATAATGCTCCCTCACAAACATACATTGTCAGTTTGTACTGCTCTACATAATTAGTTCTTTGTTTCATTTAAATCCGCATTGCATTATTTCTGCAACGTTAGCATTTTATAACGAGGTAATTAGGTCAAACGTGCAGTGTGTTTTGAAGCCAGGTGACATTCACTTTTTCTTCTTATTGCTATCCACGATAAAAAATATTCTGAAAGTTTTAATTCCATATGTCTGCAGGCGATTGATTTGCTTGTAACAGAAATTTATTATGCACAAATCGTTTTTAATTGAGCGCAGTTTATTTCAGTCGCGTGTGGCGATCGGCGCTAGTCGAGTTTGTCCATGGCGACCGATAACTTGCCTCTCGCCTTGTTCCTTAACTAATATGTTCACGCTTCACGTGCTGTTCATCGCTTATAACATGGTTTGTTCGCGGTAAGAGTGATATATGCACACTCGGATGGTAACAGAGCTAGCGATACACATACACAAACTTGTTGGAACCGCTTGGCGACAAGGCGAACAACGCCGTGCACTTTTATTTTTCGTCCACTCACTAGTGAGTCGGTGACTGCTGCTTGTACCTACAGAAATAGTCGCAAGTTTTTGTCTATTTGGACGCTGCATTGCACTTCTAAGTTCTATTATGCAATTACATGATTCTGCATTTTTAAATACCGTTATAAGAGTAACCTTATAATTTCTAAATAACAAAACACGGTTTCAACGTCATGCACTGTATAACGCTTTCCCGTATTCGTATACACAAAGAGAACTCGTCCCGCGTCCCGAACCGTCGCTGCTGTCCCCTTCACCAGCGTCTGGCTGCACATTTCATATTCAATAGGTAGCTACATACCTGTCTGTCTGGGTCGTCTATCGATTGTTTATTAACGGGAGTTGATCTGTCTGGCTCGCTATAGGATTTACAGGGGGCTTCGTTGAAGGGTCGACGTAAGGGTCGTTGAACCGTTAGGGCTCCGGAGAAGTCGCGTATGTATGGTCGCGGGGGCGCGGGCGCCACACTGGGCCGGTCGTTGACTCCCGCAGGGTGCACCCTAATACAATAGTGCACATCGATTTCGCTGCACTTTGCTACTATTATGTTTATAAAATTTATAAATAGTCCTAACAATTGAGAAAGGAAGTTTGTTTGTACACACAAAGTTTGGCTTGAGATAGCGTGATGTGATGAAGCAGTGGTGAGTCTTAATGTTGTAATACAATGGACGGAAGAGAATAGAGAGGCCTTCGCGAGATGACAATCAGATGTAAATTACTCTCGCTGTACTTTTATGAGTTTTATACAAAACCTTCTGCAGAACAATTCTTGCAACTGCTTGTAGTTCCGCAAAATCCTTTTTTTATTATCAGGTAGTTTAAATAAGCCCTTGTGTGAACCATACTTCACCTGCCTTATTTTTTCAATAAACCGTCCGGATGTTCTACCTGGCATTTTTTTTAAAACAGCTGATTATTGTTTATATTCGATATTCTTTCGCCCATAGAACATTTGACTGGCAATCTTCAAATCAAATCTTATGATATTTAAGTTATATTGCCAGATTCCTATCGCAACAAGTGTAGAAATTTGTTATGGCCGGAGGTATAAAAATTGTTTTCAAGGCTTAATATTCTGCGTGCATTTAAATAATACTCTATACACGCATCTTATTTTCTAGTTAACAAAAAACATTACTAAAATTGTATGTAATAATAATGCGCATTATTTAGGAGTCAGAGACAGAAACTTAAATAACATGGATACTTAAACAACTTAGAATATCAACCAAATACGTCCTTATGATATTTAGGCAGTGGCCAGATTCACACTTCACAGCGCTGTTGTCGAGGTGAGCTGGTTTCGCACGTGGCCACTGCAGCACCGCGGTTGTCGACCCGCGGCCTTGTGGCGCAGCCCCTCGCCGAACACCCGAAAACACACAAAAATATACTTTACGACACGATATTCAAAGCATATATTCCTATGGATATGTGTCAAAGCAATCAAACCTAACAGATTCGGAATAAAAATCCGCAAAATCGAATCAAAGCTATGTTGGCTTCTACCAAGCATCGGCATGGATTTAAACATTAAATCGCTGCATCTTAATTCTTAACTGCTTTGTTATAAAATTAACCGTACGTAAGTATACAAACAATAAAAGTGTAATAACTAATGCGTGACATTTACAGTAGCTACGCTCCCAATGCTACGATTTGAGACAATAAGCCGGTAACGTTTTTGTAACTCGAGGTCTCGGGGAGAGGATAAACGTTCAGAGTCAAGGAAGGTCATCTTGGAATAACAAATTAGTGACTGCGTCTCGCGTCGACTACGGCGAATTGTGTTTTTTATTCGGTCAACTCACGCGCAGTTTGATAACACCGCGTCACGTCACCAAAACCGCAGGAGTATAGTAGAGAGAGAACCGCTGAGTTAGGTGCATCTTAAAGTTCGTGTACCTGTGTCGCAAAAAATATCCAAGTTCAAAAGAAGGTAAACGTAAAATAATTGTTATTTGCCTACCTGGCGACTGCACCTGGTTTGTCTTGCTTTTATTTCTCGTCCCGTACCGCGTACGTAGCAAGTTTCTCGAGATACGATTGAATTGTAACTACCTACCTAGACAGGTTTAGTGAACAGGTTGTATTGGTGTTTGGTTGAATTACTTTTACCGTTTTAATTGTTTTATTAAATGGATGATTTACTTTTTAATGAGGAAAATGCGAAGTAGGTAGGCTGTGTTTTATGTAAATTCATTACAAAGGACCGACAAGTCAATAAGCTAATGATTTGAACATCAATACAAAGTCAGTAACGGGCTCGTTTCCCGGCGTGAACCGTTCAACGCATACATTTTACTGTACCGTATGTTTATTGGGCACGCGACGATTGTTTTATAGTTCCCGTCTCGATCATATCTAACTTTGTTGTCTGTTAGTGGATTATAAACAAAACATCTGAGAAATACAGATTGTAAAGTTTCCTATTACATATTTACTGCCGTCAAGTACTTTGGTATCTACCTGTTTAGTATGTGTACCACGTCGTGGTATCGGGTTTCCACATACATAATGATTTTCAAGCTTATTCCATATTAGCGAGGAGCGGTCGCGCCCGCGCGCCCGTCAGACCGGACACCGCGTCGAGCCGCGGTCGTTCACCAGCGCTGGCCCTTTGCCCCGCCTACGGGACCAACACCGAGCTTCGTACGCATCCTTACCTACTCACCTACAAAACAATCGCATCAGCTAAATGGTGAAAGTGACATTAACCTTCGACAGAAACGACCAATAACGTAATGCTAATAGCATCATAAATGTTGTCCAACCAACTATTACATTTGTGTTTTGATTTTAAGGTCAAATGGCGGACAATGACATCCTTGATTGGCTTTATAAATATAACCACTTAGCGAGAACATGTTGCGTCTTGCTACTTTGTTCTGGTGCTGAATTTGCATCGAAACTGGAAACGCAAGTCTTCCATTATATTTGTATTAAATTGATTTACAAATGATAATAAATAAAAAATCGTCACTATTTTATTCAATGTACATTTGGCATATTTAAGTGTAATTCATTTTGTACTAAATCATTCGTTACCTCTGACCTTGCTTACAGTTTGAGATTTCTACGATCATAATAACATAATAGCAATAAAACTGCACGATCGAACGCAATAAATCATACATATGGAAGTAGTAACTATTAGGTAACCGTTGTGATCAATACAAGAAACTTATACAAGCTGATTGTTTGAAAAGTGCCTTTTGTCTCCTTTATCAGTGTTCAATGCTTATGTATCAGTAAGTAAATATATCTACTACTAGGAAACACGTTCACGGTACTGACGGTATAGAAGTTTACGAGAATCGAAGCCGGTTAGTTTTTATGATAAAAGAAAACCGTTTTTGGTCGTTGGCATCCCGACACACATTCTATGAAACAAAATAATTAATTGCCTTCACTAGAAGATATTTTTATTTACTTGTCGTTTTTTAATCTGAATTCGTCGGTTTCTTTAAGTATTGCTTGAGTACATCTTGAGACGCTCTCGTTGCCTTCCTGAGCAAGCTAAATCGATAGTTCCGTCCGGAGTTTTCCATTCGAATGTTGTTACAGACGACATGTGATCATTTCCCTGTGCCTAGTTTTTGATATAAGATAACTTCTGGTGGGAACATCACTGGCAAAATTAAAGGCTAAAGATACACCGATTCATGTGTATAGCCTTGGGTGCTCCGGGTTACACGGAGAGCTGCATTATAACTTAAAGCTGCTAAGCATTTCTTGAAATAAGTCAAGATCCGATTCTTTGATACCGCCGAAAATCATAGAAAGCTTCTAGTCGATCCAGACCTGATAATAGTAACGTAATTTTGCCCTCCCATCCTCGCAGGGTTGAACCTTGCTAACGTAGTAGCTTTCATTTCTGCTTCAGCTAGAGACTTGCAAGTCACGCTAATAAGTCCGGTGATTGCCAGTAACATTACGCATAAAATTTGATATAACATAGCCCTGGAAAAAGACTACTGCATGCCATCTCGTCAGGTAGACCTTAAATGAAACCTAACCTAAAAGGCTAACTAAATGTCAGACCATAGAAGAGTGCCTAATGACAATGCAGTCTTCCGGATGGATATCTTTGGTACCGATGAAATCTCGGAGACTGGTTGCAGCTATTGGTTAATACCAATTTGATAATACTCCTGTAGTGGAATCTGGAAATGTAGGTCGAAACCATATTTCATTGGCAAGCCCAATTTACTGAGTCTGAAACACTCTATTGTAAAAGGCAAGATTTAAATGGGAAAGGTCCAATCAGTGTTATTTTACTACGATTTTAAAAAGTCCTCTTTATGGAACAGGTTTCTGTGTGCGCAAAACGCAAAGACCTAGATGACCAATAAAGTAATGTATTATAGGTTTTGAATGTATGAAAACAAAGCTCGACCCTAAATGAAAGTTCTTGGAACTAATATACTTTTACTACAATAAACTACCCACTATAAAACGAAATAGACTTCACCGAGTTATTTAGTTTTATCAATGGTGAACCCATTATAGTAGCTTACGTATTTTAACATCTAAAAATCCTTTATTTATTCTTATAATTTCTTGATATTCTGCTAAATCGTTGTTAAAAAGCTATCTCACCCAAATAATAACAAATTCCTGCGTGATTATTCTGTTTTTAGTTTGATGCTCTGATAGCAATCAGAATGCCTTCCGTAATGTTTTTGTACTACGCCCAAAATATAAATAAATACAAACATCGGTCTCCTTCGTTCGCTTTGTTGTTGTTATCTTTCTTACTCACTTGCACAGAGCCGCTTTTTCCTACCGTTCCATATCTACCAAATGTTGCAAGGTGCGTAAAAATTACCATGTTGTTAAATATTTCAGTACGGGAAGTTATTGATTTTTACTTCGATGGCCTTATTTTTTTTGGTATCTCGCAAAAATCCTTATTGATTTGTAGTTTAGTCTCGAATAACAAGAGTTTAATGTTTTTATTTCTAATGGTTTGAGTTTTTATGTAACATCAGACGTTAATTAAACATAATAGTTTAATAATATTGTAAAAAAGTGAACTAGAAATTTTCACACAAATTATAATTATGGTCTTATTATCATATTTTTTGGGTAGCGTGATTTAATGGCAGTTCGCTAGTTATTGTTCAAGCGTTATTCTTAGCACGGTTTTGTAATTAAGTTGCCTAATACGAAATAATAGATATAAAAATTGGATCAGGCCTCACACTTTTATCTACTTTTTAATGTTACCAAGTTATTTAATACTACCATAGAGAAAAAAGGTAGCAGTGCATTCGTTTTAATGGCAACACTTTACATGACAGCCAGCCAGCTGTGTGGAATGGATTGAAAAATAACTCGAAAATCGTAGCTCTGTCCTTGATGTGTCATCCATTACAATAATTTCTACAAAACGTGTTGCTTGGAAGTCTCGAAGTTATTAGTAATCATCGTGTTTATTTATCGGTGTTTTAGTGTCCAATTATTGGTTTCGTCAATTGCCTTCTTCGGTGACAGGTAGTGTTAATTGTTAAAATGTTTATGTAACGCAGCATTGTTCGATCGCTGACTGTGTACTTCATCTTTTGTTCCAGATAGCTCCGCGGTGTGTCATTTATCGTGCGGTGAGTGATATACGTGTTGAGTACGGTCAGCAAGTGCAAGGCGGACGGTGAGACTCGAGTGTGGACTGGTGTGATGTGGTAGTGAGTCAGTGTAGTATAGCGCAGTGGATGCGGAGACAGCGTCGTAGCGCTCGCCCTGGCATGGTGCCGGGCAGGTAGCGCGCGCGGGCGGCCTGCGCAGGCCCCACACAAGCAGCCGCGTGTGTCCCTCAGCGTCGTCTATGGCCGAGCAACACATCACACCGTCGTCGCACTCTGCACTCACGAGAGAGTCCAGCGGGTAAGAACACTCACAAACAACTTTAGTTTCCCATGCCTTCATTGTTAGTCTGTTACAAAAGTATACTTATAACAGGAAATCCTGGATGTACAATTGTCACTTCGGGTTTAAACCGTTCAGCCCAGATATTAAAATATATAAGGTTTGGTGTCGTCAGCTGAAAGCGAGTGATACAGGACATTGTATTGCTTAATTTTGTGATATCAATAACCCACATTTATCTTATCAATGTTACATATTTACTCACAAGCGCATCAGTGTTCTAATTTTGTCAGGTTTCCTGTGTTCAGTAAATAATGTGTATGTGAGGATTGAGACTGTGACCTAAATAGTTATGAGCATCTTTTGCTATAGACTTCTGAATAGATGAGATTGGGCATTCTTTATGTTTTAAATAAACAACTACTACCCACATAAGGCATGCCACAAGAAAAGCAGGCATAGCTTTGAATCACACACAATCTGCTACTTCAATGTTTATTATCATGAGCGAGTATACTAAATATCCATTATTGCTGTAATGATACAAAGAAAACTGATTAATACTTACTCCCTCTGCTGCTGATAGCTGCTGCTAATGTTTAAAATGCATTGAAAGTGAACATATTGCTGGCTGTTGGCTGAAAACCATAATTACACAGATTATATTTCCAGTATATTCTGTCTTTCTTACCAACAACACACCATGTTCTGTATTTGAATAATAGTATATTGGCTGCCTGTATGTTAGAATTGCCCTGAAGATAGTAAACCAAACCCAATATTTTTTAGAAAACAAATAATCAGAATAAGAAACTAACAAACTGTCTGTCCAATCTTTAAGATTTGTATTCTTTAAGTTCACAACTTAAAATTCAATCAAAATGCAAAGAGAACCTTCAAATTGCTGTAATCTTTTAGCATGCATGTTACCCTTTTCAAAGCACCTATATTCCTGCGTAGCATCTAATTCAATTTTCAATTCTTTTTATAAAGTTTAATCTTTGACAAGCTAAAAAGCTAGTGTTGTCTGCCAAATGAAACCACGAATGTTTTGACTAACTTTAATAATTAATAGGACTGAAATGCAATACTTTGACATTTTCTCTTTTTTGTCATATATGTGCTAGTAACTTATAGAATATCTTAAAAAATATATGCCAAGCGAAGTGCACGGGCACTACCTACCTTTTTCTTTGTCGTTTTTTTGAACCCTCATAACTTGGGTTTAGATTATGCTATTATAATATCAATAAAGAAAGTAAAAGTATAATTATCATTATCATTGATTCACAGTTATTAATTTATATTTTCTAGCTAGTTTTGTCAGCAATATGAACAAGGTATATTTTACCAATTAGTTAGCCTAGCTGTCTATTATTAAAGTAAATACTAACTAGGCACCACATTAATTATTTTATATAATTTATATACTGAATTCTTCACAATACAATTAAGAAATAACACTTAGTGATATCATTATAGTTATTAAAACTTGGGACTTGTTTCCTTCATTAATTATGGTATAATTTATGATAACAACAACATTTAATTTGTCTATGTTTGTAATTAGTATGATATGATTAAGGTAAAGATTTTCCAAAAACAAACCATTTATCTTGACTGAATATTAGATTATTAATGATCTGAACAGACAATTGTTATAATCCTAGACTATTTATTGGTGTTTATGAAAAGCTCAATTTTTAGAGTGTTAATCAATAACATAAGAACTAATTTGGACAGTGTTTTAAAAAAAAATATGTTTCAATAACCAAATTTTTATTATTACTCACATATAATACATTTGAGTCATGGGACTTCTTAAAAGAAATATTTTTGGAACATCAAATGACCCATGGAGTATTTCTATTTCCAATGGATATTAGGATGTCTATAAACCTATTTAAAATCTAAAAATGTATGATTTAACCCATATCAGGAACATTTAACTGAGTAGGGTTTTCCAATGTTTTTTTTTTGAGGGCAGCCATCTTGTCTTTCAATGTCTTATATCTAAGAATAAAGAGATATGAGACTTATTGATCCCATAGGAAAATGGATCAAGCTTTGTTCAGCACATTGAAAGACAAGATGGCTATAGATACATTCAATAATGAGATGGCTTATAACATTACTGTTAATGAGTGCTTGGAAAATGTATTAACTAACAATTAGTTAATGCATTCCTATTTTTATTGTCATTTCTAGGAATGAGTAACAGTCCACTTTTAGTGCTCTAGACTGAGTTATTATTATTAGAAATGAAAATTGTGTCCAGTGCACATGTTATCAGTTTTTACCATAAAATAAAAGAGTATAAGTTTATTTTCAAATGCTTATTTACAAAGAATATGATGATTCTGTAAGTTAGAATTACCTGACTCTTAATGTCCATGCAGTGTATCCACCAATGTGCATTTGCTCAAAATTCTTATAAAATTTTTTGATAATTCCTAAATAAAAGCAATTAATTGCAATTACGAATCCTTTATAAGGTATCACAAGTATTCGAAACTTGAGATATTTATTATTATGTAAATCACATAAAGTAGCATATAACATGTTGCATATGGTTGTGGCGCAGGTCTTCTCCTAGCAGGGTGGTGGGCGGTCGGTGGTTGCGTCAGGTGCGTCGAGCGAGCCATAGCCGTCGGAGCAGACGTAACGTGACGTCGCCCCTGCCGCGCTCCACCAGCCGACACTCCTCCAGCCGCGTGTCCGACGCGGAGCCCTACGCCAACGTCGAGCTGCGCAGGAGCTCGCGCCTCATCAACACACTGCCCAGGTCCGACTACTCCATCACAGAACGCTGGTCCTACGGAACAGACGTATACGAGACACGCTGTGACACTACCGAGTTTAAGGGTGGAGACGCCCACAAATCTAGCGTTCACCCGAAACGCGGACGGACTTCCTCGCATGACAGGAAAAAACGTAAGACCATATCGAACAATAGTGCAGAGGAGTGCGTCGCATATTGTACACGCTCACGGACTGCTCTTAAAACCAGCGAGAGTGCTTGTGAGCCAATTCCGAATAATCCTAAACCTCATACATTAACACAGTTTCCACTGAACCAGAACGCCACAGCCACTTCCACCCAAGCTAACCCGGAAGGTGGCTTGCTGCCACTGGACGAGAGAGACTTTGCTTATTCACCGTTCAGCTCGTCGACTGTTACCGAGTTACTTGACTCAGATTATTCTGTATACAGTCCTACAGCTAGTCGACGAAAAGGGAAGAAGAGAAAGCGATCTACACATCGCTCGCTATCGAGTAGAAAGAGCAGTTGTCTGCTCAACGTAGAGGAGTGCCGGAAGAAATTTAAAATAGATTCGCACAGTAAAGACGAGACAGACACTAGCAGTACTGGAAGGTCGTCAAAACACGAGCTCGACAAGTCAGAACATACTTCAGGAACTGCGTGCACTTATCTGCTACGGAATAGACACAGCCACCTTGGACCTCCCACCTCGACTGTCATTAGTGACCATTCCGGTAAATATTCACTATTCACAATCGTAGACATTCTGTTGCCAAATTAATTAGTGCATACTTATTAATTACATTCGTTGGAGCGTATTTAAACATGTAGGTGCATAATGTAGGACTAGTCTTAGCTTATCAGGTAGTGTTATCACTTGTATCAAGCGCAGTCATTCATCGTAGATAATGCATATTGATATTGCAGCGAACCCGCCGGGCGACGTGGTACACAATCAAGTAGCGGCGGAGCACGAGAGTAGCTCCTCTGACAGCGTCGACAGCGGCAGTGTCGCCACCCCGCCACCATATAGCGATATCCAAGGTCACTGGGATCATCATAATATACTGTTTATTATACTTGTTTTTATAGACAATTGTTATAACGTGCATGTGTTTGTTTACAGAAGCCAGCTCGTCAAAGGCCCACAGCTCTGCGAGTAAATTATTAATAGTCCCGCGAGATCTTCCTTACTTGCGTCAAACTAACGCGCGAAGGGTAAATTTCTCTATATGCTAATTAACATTATTCTTATTAATTATGTTTGCTAAGGACACGCACATTCATTAATAAATTAGGTTGTCGTTAAAGGTAATGAATAAGCGAAAATAACAATTGTTTTTAACCGGAAATATTGCGATGACGAGCGAACAATCTAAACAGTAATAATTTCATTGTATCGAACATTATTATCAGTGTTAGTCGTGAGGTCGCTCAGTCTAGAAGTAGACGTCACAGTGCCGATATCTTCGCGAATATAAAATATACCTATTCGTTATAGATTACATTATGAATAATTCATATGTAGAAGTGCATTGCACAGTTGTAAATATGCGTGGTGCTATGCGATCGTGTGGTCAGTGAGAGTTGTGTTGTGCGCAGAGCATCGCAGCTGCGACGGGGGCGACCCTGGGTGCTTGCCTGACGAGGGGAGCCAGCACTTCGCAGCGTCATCGACAAGACACTGCGTCTAAAAGACAGGTACCACATACATACGCTGCCCATAATAATTATATACTGTTCATTAAAAGGTTACACTGAGTAATCTACGGGTCAACGCAGTTTGAATATTTAATAAATAATATAAATAGATCGGTTTCGCAATACCATTTGTGCGCCTTTGATATAATTTGAAGATTTGCGTTATCACCATTACAGTAACATACATATTGTTGTAGATAATTCTGTTATGTTTATTTGGAGGATAAGAACAAAAACAATGCTATGTGGATAATATTATCACGCCATATTCTCATGACGTATCAAAACCGCGCGATAGACAGACGTTCACATAATATAATTAACTGACGCGGTAACGCTTACAAAATGTTAGTGTCCGTGATATGTAGAAGATATTGCATCCACATGTGTATACAACGGGCTTTCACCGTTCAAATAATACTCTACTTTATTCTTATAAAGCAGGACGGATAAATTCGTCGATTGTGACTATACGGTAGTTTTTATTTCAGAAAGATTTAATTTAAAAACATGAGCAGTATAATATATATTCAGTTATTCCTCAATTATCTAATAATAGGATGATTTAATAATTTTCGAAAAAGACATTTTCAGCATTCAACATGAAGAACTTTTGCAAAAACATGTATCTGACTGTTAATTGAATGACAAACATACATTTGAAATAATTAATTATTCGATAAAAGCTATTTAAAAATAGGCCAATTCTTTCAGCGAAATATGGTACACCCAACATTAATACAGGTTAAACAGGATAAAACCAGACGCTAGTCCTAGAACATCTATCAAAATATAAAGTAGCGTTTAAAAAAAAATATTAATTGTGCATTCTTTACGTCCAATCTGTCAATCTTGGGTGACGATTTGAAATACATATTACATAGGGAAAGGTGAGTGAATATAATGAAGCGGTTATGTAAAACAATTGAAAGAAATTTCTTATTGTCTTTGTTAAAATTCCTGATCGTAATGTTATGTGCAGGTATCCAGTAGCGAGGGCGCAGGCAGCAGCGCGGCAGGCGGGCGGCGAGCGCGAGCTCGCGACATGCCGCAGCCGCAGCCAGCGTCCACGCGTCGAGACAAACGAGGTAACAAACCTTACGGCCTTCATACATACTTGAACACTCACATACGAATACAGTCAATAATAATAATATCATTTTTACACTCACAATTCACACTAAATAGTTTTAAATATTGGTTCATTCATGAATTGTTACACTACGGTTATCCTACAATACTTATGTGTAAAACATTATACGTTGGTGTTAGTGCAGGAAATTATCTAAACGAAGTGTGTTTTTTCATATATTTATTGCAAAGTTCTAAGTAAATGTACACTTATTCAATGTAATATGAACCAACAGTTAATTACTGAATATGACATTTTTCAAAAATGTAATGCTAATGATGACTATGTCCGTGCCGCAATGCGGGTTGCGTTACCGTATTATTAAACAGTGTGATACCAGAATTTTTGTGTTATCGCCATTAGGCAATACAGAGGAATATTAGCAACACGCATCGTAACAAATGCCTAACACATTCATCGTGTCAGTTTCTAAGTTTCAAACTTCAGAAGGCTTATGCAGTCTTCGTCGCAATTTACATCACTATGTGGGCACTTAGTACATGCTATACAGGCCAACTATGTCCCCTTCGGTGTTTTTAAGTTAATATAATATGTAAATAATTCGAGGATAGGACTGCCATTATCACATCTAATTGTAATATTCTGTTAACTTACCGTTTTGAATATCAAGCTTTCACTGATTTGCTGGTGATTCGACATAAATGTGATCTTCCTAATAATCCCGTCTTTTTGTAACAGGTAAAAGCAGCCTGGGTTCTTGTGCCAGTACTGGTGGTGCGTCCAGCCGGTCTCACCCCCAGCCTTTAACAACGGTTAGTATCCCAGAATACATACAACTGAAAACAAACGTCCGTATGCAAGAACGGCGTGTAACAAATTGCCGTCCCAAAGAGATACACATACAATAAAAATAAAACTTAGCCAAGTGTCGTTCATGCATGCTACTTTTAGTTTGATCTAATATTCTTTAACTATGTCTGCTTCTTTTCTCTACCTTAAAAGTAGAGAGAAATAATATTCTTCGACGCTTCTTTTATATAATGTGAGTTAAATATAAGAATATTTTGTATTAACCACAATATTTGTTGCAGGGTGCCGTGGCATCCACATCTTCCACCCCGCCGGCTTCTGCGTCAGCTCTGATGCCTGACAACGCAGCCAATGATGCTAAGCCCAAGGGCAAGGGTAAGTTAAAGTAGACTCTGCTTATGATGTCAAGGCTGTATTATTGATCAGAGATTTGTTGAATTAAAATTCTAATGCAAATCAATCCTATGAATCCCAGGTACGAATCTTAGTCATACGAATTGATTAATCTAGGTACAATTAAAGTATAGTTGTCGTAGTTATGGCTTGAAAACGACAATTTGCCTAAAAAAATTCGTGACAACTTTTTGTGTTCTGTTTTTATTGTAGTCACAATCCAATTAATAATTTAAATTTATAAAACATTGCATAGGCTACCAATTTGGTGACTGAGCGACCTGATTTGTCTTCATTGAGTATGTATATTGATTTCGTTTGTTGTTGCACAGCGTCGTCCTCCTCGGAGGAGTGCGCTGGCGGCGGGGGCGGCGGCGGCAGCGGCGTGGGCGGCAGCGGGTCGGGCGCGGGCGCCGAGGAGTCGTCCTCGGAGGAGGGCGAGGTGGGCCGCCTGCAGGCGCTGCTGGAGGCGCGCGGCCTGCCGCCGCACCTGCTGGGCGCGCTCGGCCCGCGCATGCAGCATCTGCTGCACCGCACTGTCACTGCCAACTCGGGTACACTACCATATACATACCTGCATACCTGCTTATACTGACTGCCGTAAAGGCTAACTTACATATTTACTCCGCTATGAAATACATATAGACTGAACTAGAACGCAACATGCTTGGTCCTAAAGTGATTTTGCTAAAGGTGATAATTTGTTAAAGGTCCCATTTATTTTCTCCAGTATGCAATAGGCACATGTTTGTGTGTCATAAAATTTGTATGTAATAGATTTCATAAATATAAATGCAATAATAGACCATGGCAGTGCATGATACCTACCATACAATTTTTTAGGGCCAAACACATTGCTTTGCACCTAATTTAAATTTCCTTTTTTAACACAATATTAGTTCCTTATGAACTATCTAATCCTGGAATTGTCAAAAATTGTCATATCATTTTGTTTATACATTCGTACCTAACACAAACTGTCAGTCCTCAATAATATTACAAAAACAACAATGTAAGTTTAATCTGAAGCTAGTTTATTGACTTCATAATAACATGCGATAACGCAAATATTTACCTAGCGGCAAGTGTACGCAGCCAGTCTAGCGTGCTTTCAGTATGTATCTATAAATATTATCGAATGTAACAATTTAAACTAAAAATATAAACTACCAATTTTTTCAGTAATTGTCACTACCAAACAGTCAAATAGCACTACTAACCACTCCATTAGTTATTGAAGTTAAACATTATTCAGTTTTTGGTGTCCCCAATTAGAATATGTAAAAGAAAAAGTTTTTTCGTCCTACTAACATAGTTTTAGTTCATAAACACTATTACTCATAAGTTATTAGTTACTTTTACTCAAAATAAATGATATGATAAGGACGCGATTTCGACTTCGCAAATCGCTTTGCATAGCTCTTCCTTGCACAAATTTTGAAAAGATAAAGAAATTTCCAAAATATCGTGATGTTAAAGCTTAGAATTGTTAAACACACATCAAAACTTTAGAGGGCCGTACCTTGAGTATAATCTAAAGTACAATATTAATTGATTATTTGGTAACGCAGCTGCTTCGAAAGCGGCTCAGCTGCTTGCCGGGCTGCAGGCCACAGGCGACGAGGGGCAGCAGCTGCAGGCGGTGATCGAGATGTGCCAGCTTTTGGTGATGGGCAACGAGGACACGCTCGCCGGCTTCCCTGTGCGACAGGTCGTGCCCGCGCTCGTCAACCTGCTGGCCGCTGAACACAACTTCGATATGGTGAGATTACTTTTCGTTATGCTACATTTACTATATATAGGTATACTGTATTCACTATGAGGCGACATTTTTGATATGCAAGATCAAAAATGTCGCCTTAGGTGTCGAGGCAACTTTGTCTTTGTCACGTGGAATGAGAGACATTTATTCTTCTTTTGTTTAGTTTCTTAAAAAAGGTATACAAACATATAACAGGGAATCTAGCGTCTTTTTCATATATTTCAGTAGTATATGCGATTTGGTAATCTTAATTATTGGTACGCATCTATGTCATTTTAATCGGATTCAGATAGCACTTATGGGTCAATCATAAATACATTAAGTTTAAATGGTTTAAAAGAAAGGAATGATTACATGAAAAGTAAAGAATCTAGATAGTGTGTTCTAACAAACAGTCAGCTTTGATATAATAAAATTGAAAAACATTCCACTAAGCCCGTCTCTCCAATTATATTATAAGTACTAAAGTACTATAAACGAATAATGTAACCCCGTCCAGATGAACCACGCGTGTCGCGCGCTCACGTACATGCTGGAGGCGCTGCCGCGCAGCAGCGGCGCCGTGGCGCTGGCGGTGCCCGCCTTCCTCGACAAGCTGCAGGCCATCACCTGCATGGACGTGGCCGAGCAGAGCCTCACCGCGCTCGACATGCTGTCCCGGAGACACTCCAAGGCTATCCTGCAAGCGGTAATATCACTACACTATACTTATATGTATAATACTACTGCTATCATTTTTAACTATAGAATTGCATATTTCAGCTACATTGACACAAAATTGTCGTTAAGTGAGTTGATTGAAATAGACCTGTCAAAACCTACCTTCCTACCTGGTAAACTAATTCTTATAATGGTGATAGGGCTGCTATACTGATATTGATTGATAATAAACTTGTAGCATTTCTAAAATAATATCATGTATCGTAACGTAATAGTTTGCGGGGGCCATTTTGGCTGCTGGCTCATTTCAGTAATTTTAGTTGGAATAACTAGGAATTTTACTGCATAGTTCCGTATGCACTTGGCAGCGAATTATTTTTCCATTGTCACATTTCCAAGTTGTTTGTATGACTAATCATTATTAAACAACGATGACAACATAGAGATAAATATGTGCATAGTTACTATCGTCATATTTGCAATAATCACGTAAAACGCAACAGAAATTACAGACAGAATTCCTATGAAATTACTGATTCGTACATGCTTAAATGAGGCGAGTTGGTATTGCTATACATTACAGACCCGCAGACCACTAGCATCAAAATTATATTAAATACTATTGCTTATGTATCGCAAACCCACATCTGTATAAGCCTTTAATACCGAAATTGTTTATATACACAGCGCGGCGTGTCGGCGTGTCTGACGTACCTGGACTTCTTCTCTATCAACGCTCAGCGCGCCGCCCTATCCATCACGGCGAACTGCTGCCAGAACCTCACGCCCGATGAGTTCCACCTCGTCAGGGACTCGCTGCAACTCCTGGCTAATAGGTAAATACTAATAATCATAACTTCATGGTGATAGAGGGAGATTATTGAACCAGTTACAAGTCAAACATCGAAAGTAAACTGATATTTGATTTGTATTTTTTTTTGTAACCTTAATGTTAAGGTTTAATCTCATATTCTTAACTAGTCGCGAGTTGTGGAAACTTTTTTCTCTTTTACAGTTTATCTAATTTGACACTAATTGAGTATTTGTTTTAACAATATTCTTATATTCCAGACTTACTCAACAAGACAAGAAATCAGTGGAATGCGTGTGCTTAGCGTTTTCACGCCTCGTAGACAGCTTCCAACACGACCCAGCTCGTCTGCAGGAGATTGCCACACCAGAGTTGCTCACTAATCTGCAACAGTTGGTGAGTATCGTTTTAGAAATTTATAGTCTATAATTCTTATCTTATCTTGCCTAACTTGGTCGTTTTAAAAAGCCAACCTACTGGTTTTAAATAACCCATACAGGATTTGCTGTTTAAAAAATAGACTCAATATTCAAATGCAAGACGGTAAAAGAATAAACTATTCGGGACGTGACAGGCGTACAGACGAAATAACAATATTATGTATTATGCCTCATTGAGTATTGTGTGGTACAGCTGGTGGTCCAGCCGCCGCTGATATCGGGCGCCACGTTCATCACGGTGCTGCGGCTGCTGTGGGTGATGTGCGCCGCCTGCCCGCAGCTCGCGCTGGCCCTGCATCAGCGCTCCATCGCCGACACGCTGCTGTGTCTGCTCACAGGCTCCAGCCTTCATCAAGAGGTGTGTGCTGTTACATGTGTAATATGAAATTCTTCTAATCACAAACATAAAAAACGATTCTGTTCATTGTTGCACTGTATATAATATTTTCCTTGATGATTTATGCAAGCCAGGATTAAGTAAGATTTTAATTATTTTTATACATGGAGTGACACTATAAAGAAGCAACAAATCGAACATTGTAAAAATATACTTGTACATTCTTCTGACATTCTAATATAACTTTCCAGCAAGTGGAACTAATCCCACGACTTCCGCAAGAGCTGTATGAGATAACATGTCTGATCGGCGAGCTGATGCCGCGCCTGCCTACTGACGGCATCTTCGCAGTGGACGCGCACCTCGACCGACCCTGGTCGGCCACCACCGACCGCGCGGCGCACTGGCAGTGGCGGGACGATAGAGGTCTGTATTGTATGACGCTATATACGGCACTGGCTGTAAAATGTGGTACATGAGTTCGAGGAGGAAAATATTGTTAGTAGGACTATTCCAAATATTAAAAAACTGTAAAAATAGCTCAGAAAACTCTTTTGCAACAATTCTTAATGGATAATTTGATGGAGATGAATCCATTCAATTGATGTGCTTTTACTTGAATTCGAATTTTGTCGCCAAATGTAGGTCTAGGACGGAACACCTGAAATTTGCATCATGGTGAAACATCGTCATTCGGCGAGGCGTCCGGAATCTTCACGTCGAATTGGGTGTTTATAGCCAATAAGACTTATTATAATATGTTCATCTAAAACACGTAGTTATTGAATAGGTGTATGGCGTTCGTACTCTTGGGCAGAGAGCCGCGCACTCGAAGCGGGCGCGGCGGCGGGCGAGGAGGAGGTGTGCCTGACGACACTGGGCCGCTCGTACACTGTGGACCTCACGGCCATGCAGCAGCTCAACGACCACACCGGCACCGCGCGCCCCGTGCAGCGCGTCGCGCCCGCGCCCGCGCCCGCCGACGCGCACGCGCCCGACCACGCGCCCGCGCCCGGTACGTACACACACACACAATTTACTTCACCTTAACACAAACAACAACTACATAACTATGGGTTGCTTCATTGTTGACATTCTTGCTCCCGTTTGAACCTTTACCAGTTTTCTCACAATTTGATGTGATTGTTTACATTGCATGCGATGACTTTTATTAACATCAAGTTACATTATCAGAAATATCGGAAGACATTTTTTTTTAATAAAAACTAACATACCTTGTCGTTGTTAATTCCAGACCCTCGCATAGCGATGGTGCGGTCAAACCCGTCGCTGGCGCGCGCCCTGCTGGCGGTCCTGCACGAGGTGTACTGGAGCTCGGCCGGGCCCGCGGTCCGCTCGCAGGCCCTCAAGGCGATCCTGCGCTGCGTCTACTACGCCGACGCGCCGCTGCTGCGCCAAGTGCTTAAAATGCAGGTTTGTATCTGTAGCTTACAGAGAACAACTCGAAATTATGAAACTTATTATGCAAATTTGCTATCCGTTGGTATCGTTGATGATACAGGTGTACAAGTTGTTGATTTGGGATTTCAAGCTTTGAACATTTGTCACCAAGAAATGGTGAATTTTTTCTACTAGATCCACAATCAACAATCGGGAAGTTTGCATATCAATGACTTTTCTTTGTAGGTGATCTCGTCACACATTGCCGGCATGATGGCCTCCAGCGACCTGCGCATCGTGGTGGGCTCGCTGCAGCTGGCGGAAATCCTGATGCAGCGTCTGCCGGACGAGATGGGCGTGCAGTTCCGGCGCGAGGGCGTGCTGCACCAGGTCGCACAGCTGGCCGAGCGCGTGCCGCCCGCGCAGCCCGCCAGGCATCATCCTCTCAAGGTACTTACCGACCCAAAAAGTACTAGAGTATACTGCTGCCCGCCCACTTCACATTTTCGAGTATTGCTAGGGTTACCAATGATGTGCAGATTATCAATCGCTTTACAAATTAATACCAGACTTTTTTTCGTTTTTTTTGTCACTGTTTCCCCTCGAAAACATTAATTTATTTATTGTAAGTTCCCGTCACAAGAAACTCAAGCACGTATTAAAATTATCCCGTATTAATCTAGCAATACTTACAGATTTTGGTAAATGTATATATGTAATACAAAACAAGTTCATTCAACTGTTTCGATACGTTTTTAGTCTCCGAGCGGAGGCAGCGTCCGTTCAAGCGGTGGATCTTCCCCGCCCGCGTCCACGTCGGCTACGTCACTGGAACATCAGAATAACCTGTCACTGGCGTTCTCCGCCTCGGGATCATTCGTCGCCAGTACTATGGGTAAGTTACTTGTACTTATGTGTGGAAAAGGCAGTTAATGTTCATTTGTGTAAAAAGCAGTAGGACTCAAAAAAAAATATGAAGGTAAATATTTGATTATTTACCTTCATATTTTTGTTGTTTGACTGGTTTTTAATTTCTCATAAATTTGCTGCAAAAGTTCCATTATAGTTTGGAATTGAAAGGTTCATCTGTGTCTAGTACTGGTCATTCTTCTCAAACAGTTGATGGTCGTATGATTGGTCTACTACGCATGTTGTAGAATGAATGAAATGAATATATAATGTTGGTATCGCAGCAGCCGCAGGCAGCGACGGTAGCGGCTCCGAGCCCGGACAACAAGCCTCGGCTTCCACACATGCACAGATGTCCGCTACTTCCGTGCACAGGTATGTGCCGTTCTATTGTATTTAAAAATGATATTTAAGCCGATTCGTCATATTTGTACAATAGAACTTATCGGACCAGCCTTTAAAAGTAGTATGAAGCAACGAAAATAGATGTGAATATTTGTGTTGTGGCTCAGGTCGGGCAGCCCGCTGCAGCTGGCGGAGATGCTGAAGCGCAAGCGCGCGGTGAAGCGGTCCGGCGGCGCGGGCACGCGCCACGCGCGCCGCCGCGACGAGCCCGCGCCCGCGCACGCGCCCGCGCCGCCGCACGCGCACCTCGCGCACCCCGCGCACGCCGCGCACGCGCACCACGCCGCCTCGCCGCACGGTAAACACTGCCACAGTAACACGTTGTAACGAACTAACGATACAGTCTTAGTGTTCATTACTAAAAAGTATCACATAGAATTAGAAGGTTTATATCAATTAAACATTAATAATATATTGATTTTAACGATTATTCTCCATCTACAGCTGAACACAGCGCTGCACTACGTTGGTCCAGCTCAAGCGCGGTCGGCGCAGCTGCAGGAGTGGGCGCGGCTGCCGGTGTGGGCGGGGCCCGCTCGGCCACACGCGTGGGCGGAGCTTCCAAGACTTCGTCATTCTTGTCGTCACTGAACCCATCGCGTTGGGGCCGCTCGCCGCACGCGCACAAAGATACTGGCCTCCTTGCCTCACCACACACATCTGCCAATCTCACGGTGCAGAACAAGTATGTACACAGTTTTTTTGATGTTAAGTTTTTTGTAGATGTGTAATAACAGATTTTGTCTCCACGGATAGCCGAGTGGTTGTCATCACGCCAAACCCACTGAGCGCGACATGTCGCGGGTTCGATCCCCGCGTAAGACAAACCATCCTCTAATGCTTGACTTGAGTTTCAACGTGCATGTGATTTGTATGTTTGTAAAGCCCCCCGCGATCCAAGGACTAAATTACGTATTGCGGGAGTCGTTTCTAAAAAAAAACTAAGATTGACTTGAATATGCAGCTAGCATAGTGCAGTCCCACTGACGACGTATGTGGTGTTGTTTGGCAGGGAGAAGGTCCGCGAGTGGATCCAGTGGACGGCGTCCCGCGTGCAGCGCGAGTGGGGCGCGCTGGGCGGGTGCGGCGGCGCGCTGGAGCAGCTGGCCGCGCTGGCCGCCGCGCTGCCGCACCACCACCACCGCCGCGCCGCGCTGCACCAGCTGCGCGACACGCTGCTGCACCACGACGTGTCGCCCTTCGAGGTACCACACGCCACTACTGCTGCTCTCATTAACTACTTCAGTGTTAAATGGCACAAAAACGGGGAGAAGTTTGCGTGTTCTCAAAAACTATTCATCTGATTAAAAAATACCTAACTTATAAGTCAGGTTTTTTTGTGAAGATACATTATATTTTCATAGACAAATGCGCGCGCAACAGGTCGTGTATTATACTGCTATTATATAGCAATGTGACACTTAACGCAGTCCACGACGCTGGACGGGCTAGCGGATGAAATAAATTATGTACAGTTCGCACGCTGAATGTTGATCCCTATGACGTTTTAACTGACAGTGGTATTAGTGTCGCGAAACAATTTCAAACAATTTCGATAAATTCTGTTTTTTTAGGCAAATGTCATGTCATGTAGCCAGGTCATTCAACATAATAAGCAATATTTATTAAGTTTGAAAAGAAGATTACGCGCTTTGATGGACATAAAACACTAGATAAAAAAGTAATACCACTCCGCCATTATCTTCAAATAAAAGTATGGTTTTATTGGAAGTAGCTTGCGCTCAAGTGACAGCTGACGATTGGCAAAAAGTGGTCCGAAGAACGAAGAAAATTTGCTTACAAGACTGGGATCGAAGTGCACAATACGACAACATCATTGACCAACCGTTAATAATAAACGTTACTGATACCTGCAGTTTAGACTTTGAAGATCCGCTTGACCCTGTAGCAGATTCAGATTGGTATAAATAAAATACAAACCCAAAGCATTTGTAAAATTTTCCAACAAATTATCGATATTTTGTTTGTCGATGCGTCCCTTCTTAGTCGATAACAGCTTGATGACGTAACTTTTGCAGAACGTACGATGTACATTTGCATTGATGTTTTTTCAATTTTTTTCGAACATTACGTAATAATTTCTTAATATTAATTTTTATAATTTACAAATGTACACAACTATGATTTTTTAGATTTTTTAATAGACCTCTAAAGGATTTGTTGTGACAGGACGTAGGTACAATGTTAAACGCTAACGAACTGTCGTAGGGATCATCATTCGGCGTGAGTAGTATAGAACTATGACAGTCAGACACCAATTTTAAAATTTACTTAATTTTAGACCAATTTTAACCCTTTTGTTGATTGTAATATGACTGTAGCCCATCTCGCCAGGTTATTATGTATTTAATTAAAAGTAATACAAATCTATTTTAGGAATACGTAATTAATAGGTCGCTAGTCTGAAGGACACCGAATCAGTTTATAAGTTGGATAATACTGTAACATGATTTCCGTTTAGGTGAACCACTCGGGAGTGCTGGGCGCTCTGCTACAGTTCCTGACGGGCGTGGAGCCGGAGGGCGAGGCGGGCGAGGCGCGCGACGGCGACGGCGAGGGCTGCGACGACAGCGTGGCTGCCGCTGAGGACAGGCTGCGGCTCTTCCTGCACGTGTTCGCCGACATGCCGCTGTCCGTTGAGTTAGTACCACTATCATATGAACTTTCACAACCACACATCAGATCAGATCACATTTTATAAGATGCACGTCCTTTCCGATAGGGGGATAAGATTAATGGTGTTAAACGGTCAACTAACTCATTTGCGATGATTAGATTTATATAAATTTAATAGAACAACTTTTACTCAAAAAAAAAAAACTTAGTTATTTTATGGCGCACGGTGGACATTACATCGGTCCACGATAATCGCAAGAAAACATTTTGATTTGATATTATCTTGTATCAATAATCGCTGGGTTTCTAACAATTCTAAGTTATTTTCCTTTGGCACTCCATATTTAATAATACAATATCGTATCAGCACGGAGTGGAACGACGGGCTGCAGTCCCTGGGCGCGGTGGGCGCGGGCAGCAGCAGCGGCGGCTACGGCGGCGCGGCGCTGGGCGCGCTGGTGAGCAAGGTCAACGCCTGCGTGTCGCACCTCGAGCAGTTCCCCGTGCGCGTGCACGACCTGCCCGCGCGCCCCGCCACCTCCGCGCTCAAGTTCTTCAACACACATCAGCTTATGGTCAGTATATACTCACCACCACACATGCATACATACGGTACTAGCATACATTTGTTAATATCAAGAGACAAAACGTACGACTGTCATACAGCAGATCATGTAATGTACCTTGGGAGAGGTCTTTTTCGTATATCTAGAAAAATACTGCAGTAAGTTGAAAAGTATGAAGATAATATATGTACAAAATATAATTTTGATGGCGCAGCAACATAAATTATGGCGAATTTGCAACTATATGGCAAGTTCTTAATTTGCACCTAAGTTTTGTATTAACATACGCTACGAACACCTTTTTCGGGCTATTGATAAAACAGAACATGCATAATAATTTTGTTATTTTACTTATAGTGCGATCTCAAACGTCACCCGACTTGCAGTAATCTGAAGCAATGGAAGGGTGGCGTTGTGCGGATTGATCCGCTAGCTTTAGTTCAAGCCATAGAAAGGTATGTATAAATAATTTAAATTAAAATATAAACTTGCATTAAATGTGTACAATCAAATGACACGATTGTTGTAAGAGCATAGAACGTTCTCAGTCAAACATTCGATCCATCTATCGAGCCTTGTGTCAAACTTTTTACAGTTATTGTAGGACTCGATTTTAAATGCGATTGATCACGCTACGGCTTCGCGTATAACCCCGAACAACGATACTTGTTCTTATAACATGGCTACTATACAGTACGTATGTCGACCAGGTACCTAGCGCAGCGTGGCTACGCGAGCGGGCGCGCGCGCTCCGAATCCGGCGGCGGCCCGCACTCGGACGACGACGCCGCCTCCGATGATGATGTGGACGATTCGCTCGCCACGCCGCCACACCACCCTACTGAGTAAGTACCGCATTACAAAACAAATATTAAGGTAATATCTCGTATTCATATCGGTATAAGTCAACAAAACCGACACTAAACAACATTATAGAATTACGCTAAAACTATGATTCAGGTGCAATATTGGTGCTATTTTGTTAACAGAAAACGCGAGAGTAACTCATCGAATTTCATTGTCTAAAGTTATTTTCTGATCTAAATCTAATTGTGTTAAACGATGTTTGAAAAAAACTTTTACTTAACAGTTCTGACCACAAACTGGAGTTCCTGATCGGCGACACAGTGCTTCCGTACAACATGACGGTGTACCAGGCTGTGCGCCAGTTCGGCGAGCAGACCGACGCCGACACCGACACTGAGACACCTCTCGGTAAGGATGATATAACATCAAGCGATAATTATACGTAATACAAGGATAATAAGTCAAGAATAAAAAACTTCAATTATCTCTTAATTCGTGCGAAAGTGATCTTTATTATGTTGAAAATTACGACACTTCGCAATGTAAAGTTCCAAAACTTATGTTGTCTGTACGATCCACTTTACGATGACAAAGAAAAGCCCAGTCGGGCGACTGGGCTTAATTATACGTCTATTTTAAAAATACGTCTTTGAGTACGACTGGGCAGTCGTACTCAAAGACGTATTTTTAAAATAGACGATAAAGTATTTTTTTTTAAACGACTCCCGCACTAAGGAATTTAATCCCTGTGTTGCGGGGGGTTTCACAAACATTCAAATCACATGCACAAAGACACCCAGACTTAGGACAAGCACCATGGTACATACAAAAACTCAAATTCTAAATTTGCTTAACATTTACAGCAAACGCGGGCATTTGGGTGCAAACTCACACGATCTACTACCGCGCGGTAGAGGCGGGCGAACAGGCTCGCTCCGACACTACCGCCTCTCGGAAAGGCAAGGGACAGCCCACCAAGCTCTCCTCAAGGCGTAAACCTGATCTCTTGTGGAATGGTACGTTGTATCTTGAATAATTATTTACTTTTTTATTTGATACACCAGTGTCAATTTGTAAGTAATGCAATGGTTTACCAATCTTTTCCACCATTTTCGGATCCAACCTTCTTCATTATAAGCTGCTGCGGTGGCTTGGTCTCGACTCGCGACCACGAGTATTATGAAGGATATTTATCACACCTGAGTTGGCCTGAGTTATTTGTCACTATTGTCGTACTAAGCAAGTGCGTGTTGTGCGTGCAGAGGGCCTGGTCCCGCGGCGCGAGTCCCCGCTGGTGGTGATCCTGCGCGCGGCGCCGCTGAGCGAGGGCGAGCTGCGCGACGCGGCGCTGCCGGCGCTGGGGCTGCTGCGCGCGCTGCACGCGCTGTGCCGCCACTGGCACACGCTGTACCGCGCCGCCTGCCTGCCCGACCACCGCCCGCTCGTGCCCAACGCAGAGTTCATCAACGCCAAGGTACGCACACTCACTACAGCAGTCAGGGCTATATCTTTCCCGAGTGCCTACTTTTGCTCATCATGTCATGTGTTTCAGCTCGCCGCTAAAGCCAACCGTCAACTCCAAGACCCACTCGTCATAATGACAGGAAATCTCCCTCCATGGCTGAAGAAAATTGCCTATGCATGGTGAGTAATCTGTCCTCTCTTACCTGGCAAGTTGCGTTTTCTTAACTGTTTAATTAATATTTGTATAATATTTTAGCCCGTTCGTATTGCCGTTCGAGTGCCGACACCTATTGTTCTACGTAGTATCGTTTGACCGCGACCGCGCGCTGCAACGCCTTCTGGAAGCAGGCGGCGAGCGCGGCGGAGGCGGCGCCGCCGGCGGGGCTGACGAGCGCGTCGCGCCGCGGCTAGACCGCCGCAAGCGCACTGTACAGCGGCACAATGTACTGAGACAGGCTGAACACGTCATGCATGAGTTCGCGCACTCCAAGGCTTTGCTGGAAATCCAATACGAAAATGAAGTGGGAACCGGTCTCGGACCCACACTCGAGTTCTACGCGCTCGTATCTCAGGAGCTGCAGCGCGCCGACCTAGATCTCTGGCACGGCAGTGAGAACTTTAAACAGAAGCCCACGTCTTTCGGCGGAGAGATCGTGAAGAGCCAGCCGCCGGTGGTGACCGACCGATCGGCGGACGCGGCGGCGCGGCTCGCGTCCTCCGTGCGGGACGCGCTCAACCTGGACGAGGAGCGCGCGCCCGAGCCCTCCGACCTCGAGAAGGAGACGTCCATCCCATCTCCCGCGCCCGACGCCACCTACGTGTCGTGGCCCTGCGGCCTGTTCCCGCAGGCTGTCGGCCGCAACGCCAGAGCCTCGCATGTATCTCGTGCTAAGGCCAAATTCCGATTCCTGGGGAAGTTCATGGCTAAAGCTGTCATGGATTCTAGGATGGTGAGTTTTTTGCCCATTTCATTATAATTTATTGGTCTGTAAATGTTGCACAATCTTGGCTAATCAATGTCGTCGTGACGTTCAGGTGGACATTCCGCTGTCGGTGTCAATGTACCGCTGGCTGGTGAGCGAGGAGAAGTGGTTGTCTCTGAGTGACGTGCGGCACGTGGCGCCGGAGCTGTGGCGCTCTCTGTGTCGCCTGCGCCGCGTGGCCGAGCGCGCACGCGTAATCGCGCTTGACTCGCGCCAGAGCGCCGAACAGAAGACGCAACTGGTACGATAAGTTTTTTTGTTTTTTATGATGTTAACATGGTAATCGTATCATTATGTAAACAATGCATATCTTGACTTAAAAATACAGTTCGTGCTATGATTGTTATCATAAAGCCATTATCTCACGCCTCATCGTCTTGTCGATTTTATGTAACAGATAAGTGGGCTCGAGCTGGATGGCTGTCCTATCGAGGAGCTGGGCTTGGACTTCATCCTGCCGGGCGACGGCTGCACGGAGCTGCGACGCGGCGGCCGCGACCTGCCCGTCACCGCGCACAACCTGCACAACTACATTGATCTCGTTACTCACTGGCTGCTCTATGAGGGTGAGGAAATAAAAAACAAATTCATTATTATGTTACACTACATTTCTCAGACTAAATTATACTAAATTGAAAATTCTTTGCACAGGTGTGACCAAACAAATGGAAGCATTCCGCGAAGGATTCGAATCAGTATTCCCACTAGCCAACCTTAAAATATTCTACCCTGAAGAAATGGAACAAGTATTCTGTGGTAGTCCCTCTGGTAAGATACCAAACTTTATGAAAATATATTTATTTTATTCTGTAAGTAAATGCGTGCTAATGTTTTTTTTTGTTCGTGTAGGAGGGCGTGACCAGCGCTGGGAGCCGCGCATGCTCGCCGAGTGCATCCGCCCCGACCACGGGTACAACGCCGAGTCGCGCGCAATACGCATGCTCATCGACATATTAGCCTCATATAACCGCGAGGAGCAGCGTCTATTCTTGCAATTCGTGACCGGAAGCCCGAGGTTGCCCACTGGAGGTAACTTATTGTTAAATGTTGTTTATTGACTGATCTTTTTTTAATTAGAGGTACTAGTTAGAATAACTTGGTTTGTGGTGTGGTGTCAGGTTTCAAGGCGCTGAATCCGCCGTTGACGGTGGTGCGCAAGTCGCTGGAGTCGTCGCTGGACCCCGACGAGTACCTGCCGTCGGTGATGACGTGCGTGAACTACCTGAAGCTGCCGGACTACACCAGCGCCGAGGTGATGCGCGGCAAGCTGCGGCTGGCCGCCTCCGAGGGCCAGCACTCCTTCCACCTGTCGTGAACGCCCCGTCGTGTCGCCATCTCCCCCACTACTGTGATTTCTTATCGACCCCTGAGTTGTTTGTATACATGTGTGAATGCGGTTAGTGATACCTATAATAATTGTGTTACGACGGTGCGCACGCTCCGGACGACTGCTGTTTATGTGCAATCAAAGTGATTTTATTAACCTTAATGTGACAGACACTTAAAGTGCTGTGCGTTCTATAGTTTTGTTTTTCTTTGGATTCTTTTTAGATTACAGACATATGTTTATATTATATTTTGTGTTAATTTAATGTGATAACTTTGTATATTACTTTCTCTGTGCATCAGAGACTCTCAGTATAGAAGCTTATATGGTGAATATGTATCATGGATGGATTTTGTTGGCTTGATTGTATGGAGACAACACTGCTCGAGTCGGTGTTGCGCCGCTAGCCACGGGACTGACCATCCATGCTGCCGAGTTTGCTAAACCTACATGATAGAGAGTGCCCATAAGTTTTCAATTCGCGAGATACTTCTCGAATACCACCTGCAGTTGATTATTTCTGATTAGATTGGCACATCATTTATATTTAAGCTATTTGAAGGACCATTAAAACTTATTTGAGTGTCCTATAAATTATAATAGCATTTATTACCAAACGGTGTATGTTTTAAGTATCATAAATGAGTAAAGAAAAAGTGCAAAATTTAATATGTAACAATTTCAATAAAACCATGTAAACAATATTGATCAACACTGGGTTTCCTTTTTCACCTTTAACTTTAAATGTATATACCTTATAAAGGAAGTGATGTCAAGGTTACTACTATTGCATCCAGCCAACATTCACACTCCACCTGCCGGAAATATCAAAGTTCATAACTCAACACTAAGTAACTAGCTTATTGTATACCAATGTGCGTGTCCTTGTTGCTTAACATGTAACTCGTCTCTGGATCATAATAAATAAAAGACGTTTTGGAATATTTAATAACTTTTATATTACTAAAGACTGCCACCTATCCACAACAAAATGGAAACTTCTTCAAATTGATTATGTAATTCATTTAACATCACCTTAGTTATCAAAGATCTAATTACACAAATATAATGATTCTACCAATGACTAACAAAATTGTATTTATTAAATCACTATGAGAAATATTTGCAACTTGTGCTTAAGATTTAAAATAACACTGAAATTATAAATAATAAACAGTCTAAACATATAATCTACATATATTATAACAAGTGCTAACAGTTATTACAATTAACTGATACATTATCCTAAACTAAATATACACTTGATCAACTATCGAGAAAGTTTAAATCTAGTAAATATTTAGTCATGAAGGTTTACAAGACCATTGCGACCCAACCAAGGATGAGACAGGAGCCACCAATTGGAGTAAGTCTGCGGAAGCAGCGGTCACCTGTGAATGCGTGGTAATAGCATGTACCACAAAATAGTGTCATCCCAGCTACAAAGAATGCACCGGCCTGGAAAACATTACTCTTATTAGAAAGAACTAAAGTATCAAGTACATTGGTATTTTAGCAGCTTTTGACATGCATGGTCAGAGATGAAAAAACAAGCACTTGGCATATCTACAAGTGCTAGGCACCTTCAGATTTATGTCAAATCAAAAGAACATCCTAGAATTCATAAATTTCCAAAGTAGCGGTAGCGGAGCTATTAAAAATATATATTTGAATTCATTGTCATGCAATGAATAACACTTGTTGTTTATTTTTATGCATGTAAGTAAATGAAATTTACACTACACTCAAATATTGTAATGTGCTAGTGTATATTTTAATAATAATCTAAGAACCCTCACTTAACAATAATTATGTACCTATGTAAAAAAGATATCCTTATTATTCTTGTTTGATAATGATAATGCTTATCATCCTGATTAGTAGGTACTGAATCTAGCCTTTGTTCTCTCAAAGCATTAAAAGAGTTATTGTCTAGTGAATACATTATTAGGAATGCCAAATTTAGAAACGTAAGTATACTTACAACATAGGGTCTCCGGCAAAGAGGCACTGTGACAAGTGCAAGTGTGTGAAGGAAGTGGAATCGATTGGCTGTTTCAAATATTTTCTTTAAATCTTCTTTGGTTTCTGGTTCTGGAAAGTTGCGGTGTGCACCCATAGCGCCAAGCACTACGGCGGCTGCACCGCTGAGCCCTGCCAGCCGGACGAACGGCCCCGCCTCTTGCGCGAGTTGCCACAACGGCATCTTGATAATTATTGGCGCGGGGGCTTGAGGTGCCGTCTGAGTCTTAAAAATACCCTGAAATATCACACAGTTCACAATTTGATTATGATAATTTTTAGCAAAGTCACTGACCTTCTACGATAAGGAGAATCTATGAATAAGAATATTGCAAAGTTATTTTAAAAACTTACAATATGACGTAAAAAATTCATAGCTCCATCCGTCACCGTATTTATCATAAGTGCGTCGGCCAAGTTTACCATACCTTGTTCTTTTTTTCAAATATAAAAAAGACAATATCAGCAGAACCAATGTTGACAAACGACAGGTCAACCAATATTGTCGAGATTTCTGTCAAATTGACATTTATTGATTAGTTTTAGTGATGTCAAGATTGAAGTCTATTTATTACTAATCGACTAAGTGTGTCGTGAATAATATTGGCAGAAAATGAATCAATTCTTATTAGTAGTCATATTTACACATTTGAGACGCCTTCATGAGCTGTTTCCTTAATGTTTCAATTACTTTTGATGTTTGGGTTCAATAATAACAATATTTGGATCATGGAGCGGAGTTAGTTGTAAATGTTCTTTAGCGGGATGGTGCACTAATTACTTTACGACATTGGTTTGTTATTTACTACTAGTCTTCTTCATCTGAGAGGCTATATTTATGTGGCTACGTTCAAATGTAAAGCAGTTAGTACTCGACGCTGGACATAACAACAGTAAGCGAAGTAGGTGAGATATCGCTTTGATCAAACCAAGTTATTTCTAAACTGTGTTGTGTCGCTTTGCAGTGTATTTGAATACCGTTGTACGTTTGAACCACGATTATAATGACTGCCCGATTTGGCTTTTGGGCAACTCAAACGTGGTGATCGCTCCCAGCATCTTTTATAAGGAGGTAATTAATAGTGCTCAATCAAGGTTGCTTTCGTCCATTCATGGCCAAAATTGGTGAAAAAGAATACTGCACATATCAATTTACGACCAACCAAGGCAAGTAGAACATAACACTTATTAAAGTCGGTGCCTAGGTGGGCACTTCGATGTATGTAAGGTTAGGTAATATAAAACAAAATAAAGACAGAAATAAAAAATATCTTACGTTTATTAAGATTCAATTGTATAAAAACGAAAACTAGGTACTTCTCACAACAGTAGGTCATGTTTAATTCTAATAATGGCACTATTCAATTAACCTAGCACCTTAAGTTTTCAACATTTATTTGAGTTTACTCAATACTTGCTCTTACTACTTATCTACCTAGACATTCCTAGTTAATAATATCAAATCTCACTTTTGATAGCTATTGGAACTAAATGTTAAGCTAGAGGTATAAGCTAATTAATCTTTTAGACTAACATCTTCATGCGTGTCTAGTTGGGTACAACTTATCAATTTGAATAATTGATATTATGGGGAAAAAGTTTAAGTTAAAAAGTCAATATCATGAATGATTTATAAAGTGTTGCCATCGTAATTGTCTATCTATTATACTATATTTATACACGAACGAAACACAAATTCCAGACAATTTCAATGTGGTAAGTCGACATCCTTCTGCGAACAACATACACCCGCATATCTGTAACAAATAAAGTAAATATAATTTTGATGTTCAGAAATATTGTTTAGAAAAAGTTTACTTTGTTGTATGATATGTAGGTATGTAAACCACAAAATAAACGTACTGATTGACTTCGCAGAACGTCGTAGTGTACAGTTCAGCTGTGATGTTCCTCGCGGCGTCACACCGCGTTAAGTAGACGCACACGCCTTCGCCGCCACCCACTGCTTTGTCGCATTTCATGTCGGCCGATTCTTTCGGAATCTACAGAAAGCAAGAATTAAAATCAACTTAAGGTAACAATCATTTCGAAGAAGGAGCAGTTCTAAAAGTGGTCTTGTCTTTGTTTATCTACCCCGGATAACTTTACGAGCAGAAAAAATTAATACAGGTAAAACAAAATATCACGTCATTATCTTACATCTTCTCGACGAATTTCCCTAAAGAAGCTAAGAACCTGCATAGGGCACGGTACTTTTTTATTTATTTATACATACCGCAAACTACCCTAGCAACAGAAAAGACAGCGCCGCGCGGCGCCAGTGATATTGCGAATTGCATAGAAAATCTCTGCCAGCAAAACCCTATGCATTAGGCAGATTTATGCAATCGCGACTTGTTTGGAGGATACGCAGCCAAACCGTAGCCGTAGCTAAGCCCTACCGTCGGCTGTCTCGGGGTGACAGTCCACAGTTCATCTCG
Organism: Trichoplusia ni; assembly: GCF_003590095.1. NCBI lineage: Eukaryota > Metazoa > Arthropoda > Insecta > Lepidoptera > Noctuidae > Trichoplusia > Trichoplusia ni. The sequence continues at coordinate 165,958 of NW_020800322.1, forward strand.
GACGAGTAATCTAAACCATAATAAAATTTCAAGCTGAATTTAAAAGTAAGCCTTTTTATATACTTACGTCTGTTCTTGCCAGTTTTAAGACGTGGGTGGTATTGTTAACAGTCAAATTTATACTGTCTTTGCTTTGGTCACCGGTTTTCAGTAACGTTTCCATCCAGCTGTAATTGTTCAGACCAACAAAGTCCAGCAGATTCAGCGGCCGATGAGTAAAAGAGTACAGCGGGGCAGGGGTCGAAGGTTCATAAACTTTCATGTCTACGAAAACAAGTAATATTCATTATATTATAGTAGTTAATTGTCTTAGTTGAATATGTAAATCCCGTCACACAAGCATGATAGTATTTTACCGAAACTTTACTTTACCAGGCAATTCTGTTCTAATATAAGTAATATTGGCGAAATTGCTGCCTTTTGAATCGTTGCAAAAATCGCAATACCTTCGCTATATAAAACTGAAACTTGACACTGACAAATGCTGTGTGATAGAATTTTGAGGAAGATTAAATTGTTTGATATTTATACTGATAAAATAATATATCATTTTTAATTAAAAAAATATAGGTTTATTTTGCTGCAAAAATATTTTACTTCTTTTTTCAAAATTTAATACAATTGGTTCAAATAGGAATGCTCATACTTTCCACGGAATGTTAATTATGCTTTACATTCTGCATCGTAAGGGTATTTGACGAAAAAAAACTACACACAAAAGACAACAACACTGAATAAATAAGATCTTGTGAATTACTCAGGTACCTACTTGTCTTATGCCTTTATCGATGCTACTAAAAAACTAGGTACCTACTCGCGTAAAACGGTCATTTTTATGCTAACACATAAAATGCCAAGCCAAGCCAACCTATACTACCTACCCACTGTTACACTAATAATTCTTACGAGTGGTTCCTAATAATGGTACAGAACTCGAATTCAACCTTATAAATTGGGAGTACTTACCCAGGAAGAAATTATGGTAGCTTGTCGTTGGTTTTCTCATACCAAAACCGGCATTAAGTGGACTGTGTAGAGCATATAAGGGACCGCTGGCACCTAATGCATGATCAGTAAAATGTATTAGCGCAGTTTAAGAATTGCTCTTGATCTTCATTTGACAGTATGACAACTTCAAGATCAACTTTATCGCAAAGAAACTTGAGTACTATTAACGGAATAGATACAAATTTGGTGAGCGTGTCACATCGGTATATGATGAGCAACTATTATCGTAACATCAGCATAAAATAAATCAGCTCTTGTAAACAAAAACATTACTCCTCAAAAGTCAAATATGGCGTAACATCATTCATGGGCCTTTTGGAAGAGAATTCCAATATCAATTGACATCTCTAAAATTAAAATTACTGTTGTGTTGAAACATATTTGGTGGTTGTGACGCGCCAGAATTATAACATTATTGTAGCATGCTTTTGGCATTACCTACTCATATTAGGTAAATGTGTGAAACCGTTATGCTTCTGGCGTTTTACGACATACAACGATAATCGATACATACCACAGTATGCTACCGACTAGCCTTAATCCTCATACGACAAACTACCCATATTCAGCGCCCAGAGACAAACTGTTAATGACCCATATGGATATTTATAAAACACCTGACTTAATTTTATCCCAATGGACGATATGTATAATGAATAAATTGTAATAACGAACCTCTTGAACAAATCGCCAAACAATGAATCTGTATGACAAATGAACGACAAAGATGCTCTATAAAATATGACATGTATTTGAATGCATGCATCATGCGAACCACATTAGTCTTCATCCTAGTCAAACCTGCCTACAACACAGCGACTTCCTCCCAAATATTCCACAAAGGTCATCGATTTAGTCGATTTCAAACTATTCATCACACAAATTTAACTCGAACACTTATTAACGGGATTTGAAAGCCATCCTAATCTGCAAAAATCAATCACTAGAAGAATAAACGTGGACTGCTAAGGCGTTTGAAAATAGTCAAAATATTGTCAGCAACATTTCTTTAGCTATTATACTACTATTATAATTAGTAGATAAAGTGCAATAATTGGACCAATTGTTTAAAAAATACTTTTTTTATCTCACAAAAATGTTTTTGCAGCAAATATTAAATTAATTAATTATTAGATAGGTACTAAAAATACCTAAGTCTGCAGTGTCTTGATCATTGTCTATAACATAGTCTTCAGGTTCCGCCTCGAATTGTGCAGATGGTGCGAACAACGGTCCCGTCGGGCCTGTTACACATAGCAAGATGAATAAATCTATATCTAAACTTCTATACTAATACTATACTTAATATATAAAGCTGAAGAGTTTGTTTGTTTGTTTAAACGCCGCTAATCTCAGGAACTACTGGTCCAAATTGAAGAATTCTTATTGTGTTGAATAGACCATGGCATCGAGGAAGGCTTTAGGCTATAAACCATCACGCTGCGACTAATAGGAGCGAAGATACAATGGAAAATGTGAAAAAAAACAGGGCAGGTATAAATCATAACTTATATCTTCTACCCACAGGGATGAAGTCGCGGGCAACAGCTAGTATGAACATGAAAGTGTGAGTTTTATCTAAACGAAAAAGTTTCTGTAGCGAGTATATCATTCGGTTTATAAATTCGTACGTGGTAAAATGATGAAAGAGAAACTTTAATGAGCTGAAATGCATGCAATAATATTATCTTTTGATGAAACTCCCTGAATTAGAAAAAGACCCGAAATCTGAATAGCATTGTGCAATTATCATGACATACATGCTTTAAATGTTTTGATGAAATATATAAGTGAACATACCGTTGACGCTTCCGAAAGAACCCGCCATCGGTTTGGAGAAGCTTAACGACAGGGCTGCACAAACAAATCAGATCAAAGTTTAAATTGTTCATTAAGATAATCATTGCAGATACTTGCGCTTTGAGGGGGGGGGGGGGCTACTACTACTTCTTATCGTACGTGCATACCTACAGTAGCAATTTATGTTTTAAGAGGAGCTGGTGGTAGGTATACACCCCAAACTATTTTGTGTTACATTGTATTTTTTTAAGGAATGTGCCAATGTGACTTTAACCCAACCATTAATCAAATTGTGATTAAAAAAATATATAAAGCTTTAAGCAAATATAAATCTACTTACGAGCACTGCTAAGGTATCCACTAGATAGTCCACCACCGACGAATCCGGCGTGAGCGCTTAATCCAGTATAAGGAGAACCGCCTGAAAACACGCATCAGTTCACGCATCTTAACGACAAATTTCAAAGCCGTTAGTTTTATATTTAAGAGTTTTAAAATAACAAACGATTGTTTAAGAAAATACAAAATAACGAACTTCTAAAAAGGCTTGGGATTACAATATCTGAACATAAATAAATAAAAATCGTTGCACTGACCTGACTTGTCAACCGACTCGGCGTCAATTGCGCTCGTCGCGTTAGGTTTCACCACAACCAGAGACGTCAGCGGAGTCACGAATTCGTACTGTAAAAAATAAACCAGATAAATATACAGGGTAATTTTGAAGTTTCCAGTCTCCCTGGATAAACTTGCCCAACCTTCATCGCAGAACAAAACCTCAAGTTCGGTCGATCAGTATATTCTAATCAGTAGAATATTATAAAGTCTTGTCTAAAGCTAGTTTTTTTTTTCAATTTCCAGACCAAACACGGCTTTTAGTAGCTCTATCTGACCTTGCGACGATTTAAATTTAGCTCGCGAGCAGCTTAGCTTCTTATCCTGCCTCGATCTGGCTCGATCTTTTTAGAAGCAGTTTGACTAATAAGAGTAGTACACTGAAATATGTATTATACCTTCAAAGCGAGTGCCAATGCCTTCTTTTCAGGGGTATTTTCCTTGTCATCTGTGCGGTCTTTGTCGACGGTCTCCTGCTGGTCGAGCAGCTGTTTGATGGTAAGATACGACCAGAGCCTCTCCAGCGGCAGGTAGTCCCCGCGGGGCGCCGCCACCGGGACCTTAGGCCTCACCTCATAGCGTTTCTGTAACCAATACGTGCTGTTCGTCAAGAAAATACCTGTTTATTTATTTTTCTTATTTATAGAAAAGAAATAAAGGAATTATATAAATTTAAGTAATTTATATTGATGTCATCAGGGTAAAAAAGGTCCTCTAAGAACCCCAACAAAGCTTATTCGTTGTTGTAAATTTTCTTTTCATTACTTTTAACCAATTTGAAATGTATTTATATTTTTTCAAGTTATTCAATATTCAGTAAGCATTTTGAAAAATATTCTTACCCTGCCATAGCCGTCATCAACGCCGCAGAAGGCGCCCACTAGGGGTGTAATCTCAACAGAGTCCTCGTTGACGCGTCCAGCCACCACCAGCTCCGAGCCGCGGTAGTAAGAGCGGAATTCATGTTTCGTCACTGAGTCTGCCTTAACCTGTGGGTTACAGTATTTAATAAAATATATGAGACGACAAATACGAAGAATTATATTTAATGCTACTAATTTACTAGACTACTAGTGCCTCAGAGCGAGAACAGTTCAAGTTTTTCAATAGGTGGATAAACCCTTCGTGAAGAGTTGATGCCGATGACGACTGGATGTTAGGTACCTGAGCCGCCGGGTAAGAGAATTTGAGATGCGCCAGCAGCGGCGACGAGATCTGTCGATAGAAATCTCGTAGCTGCAGCGCCGCGTCAGCCGCCTCGTAGATGTGTCGCATGAAACCGCCGTGACGGAGGGACAGCTTCCGCAGGAACTTGCGATCCGCGTTTCACCTGTCAGTTGTCACCACCATCCAGTTAATTCAGTCATCATACTTCATCTCGGTACTCAACATTTTAGTACAATTTCTTTCAGAAAAGAACATGATAAAGATGATTGCTTATAGCTATCAGGTGACATGGAACTTGGGTATTCAAAATTCCAATCCAATTTCTTTGAGGACGAGGCAATTTTACTATAAGACTCAGGAGGCATGTGATAGAAGATTCTGTACTAATCCAAAAAGAAAAAAGCTTAAAATGTGTCTAAAAAAAACAGTTGGATTCTTATGAACGTAACCGAAAGCGAGTGAGAAGATGGTAGCCTTGTTGTCTCCGGAGTTCTTTTCCTGGATCCGTGTCAGGATGCGCTTCGGGTTCGTCTCGCCGACGGTCGGGTCGCCGTCAGTAAGGAAGATGATGATTGGCTCCAAGTTTTTCGTGGCTAATTATATGAATGTAAATTTTTTAAATGGCCTGTAGGTCTAGGTCTAGTGGTTAGCGACTCTGACTGCTATACCCGGGCTCGTCTGTTCGATTCACATCCAGGACTGCGTTTGCGTTTAATTTATCAAAT
>NW_020800323.1:0-25000 GCF_003590095.1 Trichoplusia ni
CTTGGTCTCGACTCGCGACCACGAGTATTATGAAGGATATTTATCACACCTGAGTTGGCCTGAGTTATTTGTCACTATTGTCGTACTAAGCAAGTGCGTGTTGTGCGTGCAGAGGGCCTGGTCCCGCGGCGCGAGTCCCCGCTGGTGGTGATCCTGCGCGCGGCGCCGCTGAGCGAGGGCGAGCTGCGCGACGCGGCGCTGCCGGCGCTGGGGCTGCTGCGCGCGCTGCACGCGCTGTGCCGCCACTGGCACACGCTGTACCGCGCCGCCTGCCTGCCCGACCACCGCCCGCTCGTGCCCAACGCAGAGTTCATCAACGCCAAGGTACGCACACTCACTACAGCAGTCAGGGCTATATCTTTCCCGAGTGCCTACTTTTGCTCATCATGTCATGTGTTTCAGCTCGCCGCTAAAGCCAACCGTCAACTCCAAGACCCACTCGTCATAATGACAGGAAATCTCCCTCCATGGCTGAAGAAAATTGCCTATGCATGGTGAGTAATCTGTCCTCTCTTACCTGGCAAGTTGCGTTTTCTTAACTGTTTAATTAATATTTGTATAATATTTTAGCCCGTTCGTATTGCCGTTCGAGTGCCGACACCTATTGTTCTACGTAGTATCGTTTGACCGCGACCGCGCGCTGCAACGCCTTCTGGAAGCAGGCGGCGAGCGCGGCGGAGGCGGCGCCGCCGGCGGGGCTGACGAGCGCGTCGCGCCGCGGCTAGACCGCCGCAAGCGCACTGTACAGCGGCACAATGTACTGAGACAGGCTGAACACGTCATGCATGAGTTCGCGCACTCCAAGGCTTTGCTGGAAATCCAATACGAAAATGAAGTGGGAACCGGTCTCGGACCCACACTCGAGTTCTACGCGCTCGTATCTCAGGAGCTGCAGCGCGCCGACCTAGATCTCTGGCACGGCAGTGAGAACTTTAAACAGAAGCCCACGTCTTTCGGCGGAGAGATCGTGAAGAGCCAGCCGCCGGTGGTGACCGACCGATCGGCGGACGCGGCGGCGCGGCTCGCGTCCTCCGTGCGGGACGCGCTCAACCTGGACGAGGAGCGCGCGCCCGAGCCCTCCGACCTCGAGAAGGAGACGTCCATCCCATCTCCCGCGCCCGACGCCACCTACGTGTCGTGGCCCTGCGGCCTGTTCCCGCAGGCTGTCGGCCGCAACGCCAGAGCCTCGCATGTATCTCGTGCTAAGGCCAAATTCCGATTCCTGGGGAAGTTCATGGCTAAAGCTGTCATGGATTCTAGGATGGTGAGTTTTTTGCCCATTTCATTATAATTTATTGGTCTGTAAATGTTGCACAATCTTGGCTAATCAATGTCGTCGTGACGTTCAGGTGGACATTCCGCTGTCGGTGTCAATGTACCGCTGGCTGGTGAGCGAGGAGAAGTGGTTGTCTCTGAGTGACGTGCGGCACGTGGCGCCGGAGCTGTGGCGCTCTCTGTGTCGCCTGCGCCGCGTGGCCGAGCGCGCACGCGTAATCGCGCTTGACTCGCGCCAGAGCGCCGAACAGAAGACGCAACTGGTACGATAAGTTTTTTTGTTTTTTATGATGTTAACATGGTAATCGTATCATTATGTAAACAATGCATATCTTGACTTAAAAATACAGTTCGTGCTATGATTGTTATCATAAAGCCATTATCTCACGCCTCATCGTCTTGTCGATTTTATGTAACAGATAAGTGGGCTCGAGCTGGATGGCTGTCCTATCGAGGAGCTGGGCTTGGACTTCATCCTGCCGGGCGACGGCTGCACGGAGCTGCGACGCGGCGGCCGCGACCTGCCCGTCACCGCGCACAACCTGCACAACTACATTGATCTCGTTACTCACTGGCTGCTCTATGAGGGTGAGGAAATAAAAAACAAATTCATTATTATGTTACACTACATTTCTCAGACTAAATTATACTAAATTGAAAATTCTTTGCACAGGTGTGACCAAACAAATGGAAGCATTCCGCGAAGGATTCGAATCAGTATTCCCACTAGCCAACCTTAAAATATTCTACCCTGAAGAAATGGAACAAGTATTCTGTGGTAGTCCCTCTGGTAAGATACCAAACTTTATGAAAATATATTTATTTTATTCTGTAAGTAAATGCGTGCTAATGTTTTTTTTTGTTCGTGTAGGAGGGCGTGACCAGCGCTGGGAGCCGCGCATGCTCGCCGAGTGCATCCGCCCCGACCACGGGTACAACGCCGAGTCGCGCGCAATACGCATGCTCATCGACATATTAGCCTCATATAACCGCGAGGAGCAGCGTCTATTCTTGCAATTCGTGACCGGAAGCCCGAGGTTGCCCACTGGAGGTAACTTATTGTTAAATGTTGTTTATTGACTGATCTTTTTTTAATTAGAGGTACTAGTTAGAATAACTTGGTTTGTGGTGTGGTGTCAGGTTTCAAGGCGCTGAATCCGCCGTTGACGGTGGTGCGCAAGTCGCTGGAGTCGTCGCTGGACCCCGACGAGTACCTGCCGTCGGTGATGACGTGCGTGAACTACCTGAAGCTGCCGGACTACACCAGCGCCGAGGTGATGCGCGGCAAGCTGCGGCTGGCCGCCTCCGAGGGCCAGCACTCCTTCCACCTGTCGTGAACGCCCCGTCGTGTCGCCATCTCCCCCACTACTGTGATTTCTTATCGACCCCTGAGTTGTTTGTATACATGTGTGAATGCGGTTAGTGATACCTATAATAATTGTGTTACGACGGTGCGCACGCTCCGGACGACTGCTGTTTATGTGCAATCAAAGTGATTTTATTAACCTTAATGTGACAGACACTTAAAGTGCTGTGCGTTCTATAGTTTTGTTTTTCTTTGGATTCTTTTTAGATTACAGACATATGTTTATATTATATTTTGTGTTAATTTAATGTGATAACTTTGTATATTACTTTCTCTGTGCATCAGAGACTCTCAGTATAGAAGCTTATATGGTGAATATGTATCATGGATGGATTTTGTTGGCTTGATTGTATGGAGACAACACTGCTCGAGTCGGTGTTGCGCCGCTAGCCACGGGACTGACCATCCATGCTGCCGAGTTTGCTAAACCTACATGATAGAGAGTGCCCATAAGTTTTCAATTCGCGAGATACTTCTCGAATACCACCTGCAGTTGATTATTTCTGATTAGATTGGCACATCATTTATATTTAAGCTATTTGAAGGACCATTAAAACTTATTTGAGTGTCCTATAAATTATAATAGCATTTATTACCAAACGGTGTATGTTTTAAGTATCATAAATGAGTAAAGAAAAAGTGCAAAATTTAATATGTAACAATTTCAATAAAACCATGTAAACAATATTGATCAACACTGGGTTTCCTTTTTCACCTTTAACTTTAAATGTATATACCTTATAAAGGAAGTGATGTCAAGGTTACTACTATTGCATCCAGCCAACATTCACACTCCACCTGCCGGAAATATCAAAGTTCATAACTCAACACTAAGTAACTAGCTTATTGTATACCAATGTGCGTGTCCTTGTTGCTTAACATGTAACTCGTCTCTGGATCATAATAAATAAAAGACGTTTTGGAATATTTAATAACTTTTATATTACTAAAGACTGCCACCTATCCACAACAAAATGGAAACTTCTTCAAATTGATTATGTAATTCATTTAACATCACCTTAGTTATCAAAGATCTAATTACACAAATATAATGATTCTACCAATGACTAACAAAATTGTATTTATTAAATCACTATGAGAAATATTTGCAACTTGTGCTTAAGATTTAAAATAACACTGAAATTATAAATAATAAACAGTCTAAACATATAATCTACATATATTATAACAAGTGCTAACAGTTATTACAATTAACTGATACATTATCCTAAACTAAATATACACTTGATCAACTATCGAGAAAGTTTAAATCTAGTAAATATTTAGTCATGAAGGTTTACAAGACCATTGCGACCCAACCAAGGATGAGACAGGAGCCACCAATTGGAGTAAGTCTGCGGAAGCAGCGGTCACCTGTGAATGCGTGGTAATAGCATGTACCACAAAATAGTGTCATCCCAGCTACAAAGAATGCACCGGCCTGGAAAACATTACTCTTATTAGAAAGAACTAAAGTATCAAGTACATTGGTATTTTAGCAGCTTTTGACATGCATGGTCAGAGATGAAAAAACAAGCACTTGGCATATCTACAAGTGCTAGGCACCTTCAGATTTATGTCAAATCAAAAGAACATCCTAGAATTCATAAATTTCCAAAGTAGCGGTAGCGGAGCTATTAAAAATATATATTTGAATTCATTGTCATGCAATGAATAACACTTGTTGTTTATTTTTATGCATGTAAGTAAATGAAATTTACACTACACTCAAATATTGTAATGTGCTAGTGTATATTTTAATAATAATCTAAGAACCCTCACTTAACAATAATTATGTACCTATGTAAAAAAGATATCCTTATTATTCTTGTTTGATAATGATAATGCTTATCATCCTGATTAGTAGGTACTGAATCTAGCCTTTGTTCTCTCAAAGCATTAAAAGAGTTATTGTCTAGTGAATACATTATTAGGAATGCCAAATTTAGAAACGTAAGTATACTTACAACATAGGGTCTCCGGCAAAGAGGCACTGTGACAAGTGCAAGTGTGTGAAGGAAGTGGAATCGATTGGCTGTTTCAAATATTTTCTTTAAATCTTCTTTGGTTTCTGGTTCTGGAAAGTTGCGGTGTGCACCCATAGCGCCAAGCACTACGGCGGCTGCACCGCTGAGCCCTGCCAGCCGGACGAACGGCCCCGCCTCTTGCGCGAGTTGCCACAACGGCATCTTGATAATTATTGGCGCGGGGGCTTGAGGTGCCGTCTGAGTCTTAAAAATACCCTGAAATATCACACAGTTCACAATTTGATTATGATAATTTTTAGCAAAGTCACTGACCTTCTACGATAAGGAGAATCTATGAATAAGAATATTGCAAAGTTATTTTAAAAACTTACAATATGACGTAAAAAATTCATAGCTCCATCCGTCACCGTATTTATCATAAGTGCGTCGGCCAAGTTTACCATACCTTGTTCTTTTTTTCAAATATAAAAAAAGACAATATCAGCAGAACCAATGTTGACAAACGACAGGTCAACCAATATTGTCGAGATTTCTGTCAAATTGACATTTATTGATTAGTTTTAGTGATGTCAAGATTGAAGTCTATTTATTACTAATCGACTAAGTGTGTCGTGAATAATATTGGCAGAAAATGAATCAATTCTTATTAGTAGTCATATTTACACATTTGAGACGCCTTCATGAGCTGTTTCCTTAATGTTTCAATTACTTTTGATGTTTGGGTTCAATAATAACAATATTTGGATCATGGAGCGGAGTTAGTTGTAAATGTTCTTTAGCGGGATGGTGCACTAATTACTTTACGACATTGGTTTGTTATTTACTACTAGTCTTCTTCATCTGAGAGGCTATATTTATGTGGCTACGTTCAAATGTAAAGCAGTTAGTACTCGACGCTGGACATAACAACAGTAAGCGAAGTAGGTGAGATATCGCTTTGATCAAACCAAGTTATTTCTAAACTGTGTTGTGTCGCTTTGCAGTGTATTTGAATACCGTTGTACGTTTGAACCACGATTATAATGACTGCCCGATTTGGCTTTTGGGCAACTCAAACGTGGTGATCGCTCCCAGCATCTTTTATAAGGAGGTAATTAATAGTGCTCAATCAAGGTTGCTTTCGTCCATTCATGGCCAAAATTGGTGAAAAAGAATACTGCACATATCAATTTACGACCAACCAAGGCAAGTAGAACATAACACTTATTAAAGTCGGTGCCTAGGTGGGCACTTCGATGTATGTAAGGTTAGGTAATATAAAACAAAATAAAGACAGAAATAAAAAATATCTTACGTTTATTAAGATTCAATTGTATAAAAACGAAAACTAGGTACTTCTCACAACAGTAGGTCATGTTTAATTCTAATAATGGCACTATTCAATTAACCTAGCACCTTAAGTTTTCAACATTTATTTGAGTTTACTCAATACTTGCTCTTACTACTTATCTACCTAGACATTCCTAGTTAATAATATCAAATCTCACTTTTGATAGCTATTGGAACTAAATGTTAAGCTAGAGGTATAAGCTAATTAATCTTTTAGACTAACATCTTCATGCGTGTCTAGTTGGGTACAACTTATCAATTTGAATAATTGATATTATGGGGAAAAAGTTTAAGTTAAAAAGTCAATATCATGAATGATTTATAAAGTGTTGCCATCGTAATTGTCTATCTATTATACTATATTTATACACGAACGAAACACAAAATTCCAGACAATTTCAATGTGGTAAGTCGACATCCTTCTGCGAACAACATACACCCGCATATCTGTAACAAATAAAGTAAATATAATTTGATGTTCAGAAATATTGTTTAGAAAAAGTTTACTTTGTTGTATGATATGTAGGTATGTAAACCACAAAATAAACGTACTGATTGACTTCGCAGAACGTCGTAGTGTACAGTTCAGCTGTGATGTTCCTCGCGGCGTCACACCGCGTTAAGTAGACGCACACGCCTTCGCCGCCACCCACTGCTTTGTCGCATTTCATGTCGGCCGATTCTTTCGGAATCTACAGAAAGCAAGAATTAAAATCAACTTAAGGTAACAATCATTTCGAAGAAGGAGCAGTTCTAAAAGTGGTCTTGTCTTTGTTTATCTACCCCGGATAACTTTACGAGCAGAAAAAATTAATACAGGTAAAACAAAATATCACGTCATTATCTTACATCTTCTCGACGAATTTCCCTAAAGAAGCTAAGAACCTGCATAGGGCACGGTACTTTTTTATTTATTTATACATACCGCAAACTACCCTAGCAACAGAAAAGACAGCGCCGCGCGGCGCCAGTGATATTGCGAATTGCATAGAAAATCTCTGCCAGCAAAACCCTATGCATTAGGCAGATTTATGCAATCGCGACTTGTTTGGAGGATACGCAGCCAAACCGTAGCCGTAGCTAAGCCCTACCGTCGGCTGTCTCGGGGTGACAGTCCACAGTTCATCTCGGACGAGTAATCTAAACCATAATAAAATTTCAAGCTGAATTTAAAAGTAAGCCTTTTTATATACTTACGTCTGTTCTTGCCAGTTTTAAGACGTGGGTGGTATTGTTAACAGTCAAATTTATACTGTCTTTGCTTTGGTCACCGGTTTTCAGTAACGTTTCCATCCAGCTGTAATTGTTCAGACCAACAAAGTCCAGCAGATTCAGCGGCCGATGAGTAAAAGAGTACAGCGGGGCAGGGGTCGAAGGTTCATAAACTTTCATGTCTACGAAAACAAGTAATATTCATTATATTATAGTAGTTAATTGTCTTAGTTGAATATGTAAATCCCGTCACACAAGCATGATAGTATTTTACCGAAACTTTACTTTACCAGGCAATTCTGTTCTAATATAAGTAATATTGGCGAAATTGCTGCCTTTTGAATCGTTGCAAAAATCGCAATACCTTCGCTATATAAAACTGAAACTTGACACTGACAAATGCTGTGTGATAGAATTTTGAGGAAGATTAAATTGTTTGATATTTATACTGATAAAATAATATATCATTTTTAATTAAAAAAATATAGGTTTATTTTGCTGCAAAAATATTTTACTTCTTTTTCAAAATTTAATACAATTGGTTCAAATAGGAATGCTCATACTTTCCACGGAATGTTAATTATGCTTTACATTCTGCATCGTAAGGGTATTTGACGAAAAAAAAACTACACACAAAAGACAACAACACTGAATAAATAAGATCTTGTGAATTACTCAGGTACCTACTTGTCTTATGCCTTTATCGATGCTACTAAAAAACTAGGTACCTACTCGCGTAAAACGGTCATTTTTATGCTAACACATAAAATGCCAAGCCAAGCCAACCTATACTACCTACCCACTGTTACACTAATAATTCTTACGAGTGGTTCCTAATAATGGTACAGAACTCGAATTCAACCTTATAAATTGGGAGTACTTACCCAGGAAGAAATTATGGTAGCTTGTCGTTGGTTTTCTCATACCAAAACCGGCATTAAGTGGACTGTGTAGAGCATATAAGGGACCGCTGGCACCTAATGCATGATCAGTAAAATGTATTAGCGCAGTTTAAGAATTGCTCTTGATCTTCATTTGACAGTATGACAACTTCAAGATCAACTTTATCGCAAAGAAACTTGAGTACTATTAACGGAATAGATACAAATTTGGTGAGCGTGTCACATCGGTATATGATGAGCAACTATTATCGTAACATCAGCATAAAATTAAATCAGCTCTTGTAAACAAAAACATTACTCCTCAAAAGTCAAATATGGCGTAACATCATTCATGGGCCTTTTGGAAGAGAATTCCAATATCAATTGACATCTCTAAAATTAAAAATTACTGTTGTGTTGAAACATATTTGGTGGTTGTGACGCGCCAGAATTATAACATTATTGTAGCATGCTTTTGGCATTACCTACTCATATTAGGTAAATGTGTGAAACCGTTATGCTTCTGGCGTTTTACGACATACAACGATAATCGATACATACCACAGTATGCTACCGACTAGCCTTAATCCTCATACGACAAACTACCCATATTCAGCGCCCAGAGACAAACTGTTAATGACCCATATGGATATTTATAAAACACCTGACTTAATTTTATCCCAATGGACGATATGTATAATGAATAAATTGTAATAACGAACCTCTTGAACAAATCGCCAAACAATGAATCTGTATGACAAATGAACGACAAAGATGCTCTATAAAATATGACATGTATTTGAATGCATGCATCATGCGAACCACATTAGTCTTCATCCTAGTCAAACCTGCCTACAACACAGCGACTTCCTCCCAAATATTCCACAAAGGTCATCGATTTAGTCGATTTCAAACTATTCATCACACAAATTTAACTCGAACACTTATTAACGGGATTTGAAAGCCATCCTAATCTGCAAAAATCAATCACTAGAAGAATAAACGTGGACTGCTAAGGCGTTTGAAAATAGTCAAAATATTGTCAGCAACATTTCTTTAGCTATTATACTACTATTATAATTAGTAGATAAAGTGCAATAATTGGACCAATTGTTTAAAAAATACTTTTTTTATCTCACAAAAAATGTTTTTGCAGCAAATATTAAATTAATTAATTATTAGATAGGTACTAAAAATACCTAAGTCTGCAGTGTCTGATCATTGTCTATAACATAGTCTTCAGGTTCCGGCCTCGAATTGTGCAGATGGTGCGAACAACGGTCCCGTCGGGCCTGTTACACATAGCAAGATGAATAAATCTATATCTAAACTTCTATACTAATACTATACTTAATATATAAAGCTGAAGAGTTTGTTTGTTTGTTTAAACGCGCTAATCTCAGGAACTACTGGTCCAAATTGAAGAATTCTTATTGTGTTGAATAGACCATGCATCGAGGAAGGCTTTAGGCTATAAACCATCACGCTGCGACTAATAGGAGCGAAGATACAATGGAAAATGTGAAAAAAAACAGGGCAGGTATAAATCATAACTTATATCTTCTACCCACAGGGATGAAGTCGCGGGCAACAGCTAGTATGAACATGAAAGTGTGAGTTTTTATCTAAACGAAAAAGTTTCTGTAGCGAGTATATCATTCGGTTTATAAATTCGTACGTGGTAAAATGATGAAAGAGAAACTTTAATGAGCTGAAATGCATGCAATAATATTATCTTTGATGAAACTCCCTGAATTAGAAAAAGACCCGAAATCTGAATAGCATTGTGCAAATTATCATGACATACATGCTTAAATGTTTTGATGAAATATATAAGTGAACATACCGTTGACGCTTCCGAAAGAACCCGCCATCGGTTTGGAGAAGCTTAACGACAGGGCTGCACAAACAAAATCAGATCAAAGTTTAAATTGTTCATTAAGATAATCATTGCAGATACTTGCGCTTTGAGGGGGGGGGGGCTACTACTACTTCTTATCGTACGTGCATACCTACAGTAGCAATTTATGTTTTAAGAGGAGCTGGTGGTAGGTATACACCCAAACTATTTTGTGTTACATTGTATTTTTTTAAGGAATGTGCCAATGTGACTTTAACCCAACCATTAATCAAATTGTGATTAAAAAAATATATAAAAGCTTTAAGCAAATATAAATCTACTTACGAGCACTGCTAAGGTATCCACTAGATAGTCCACCACCGACGAATCCGGCGTGAGCGCTTAATCCAGTATAAGGAGAACCGCCTGAAAACACGCATCAGTTCACGCATCTTAACGACAAATTTTCAAAGCCGTTAGTTTTATATTTAAGAGTTTTAAAATAACAAACGATTGTTTAAGAAAATACAAAATAACGAACTTCTAAAAAGGCTTGGGATTACAATATCTGAACATAAATAAATAAAAATCGTTGCACTGACCTGACTTGTCAACCGACTCGGCGTCAATTGCGCTCGTCGCGTTAGGTTTCACCACAACCAGAGACGTCAGCGGAGTCACGAATTCGTACTGTAAAAAATAAACCAGATAAATATACAGGGTAATTTTGAAGTTTCCAGTCTCCCTGGATAAACTTGCCCAACCTTCATCGCAGAACAAACCTCAAGTTCGGTCGATCAGTATATTCTAATCAGTAGAATATTATAAGTCTTGTCTAAAGCTAGTTTTTTTTTTCAATTTCCAGACCAAACACGGCTTTTAGTAGCTCTATCTGACCTTGCGACGATTTAAATTTAGCTCGCGAGCAGCTTAGCTTCTTATCCTGCCTCGATCTGGCTCGATCTTTTTAGAAGCAGTTTGACTAATAAGAGTAGTACACTGAAATATGTATTATACCTTCAAAGCGAGTGCCAATGCCTTCTTTTCAGGGGTATTTTCCTTGTCATCTGTGCGGTCTTTGTCGACGGTCTCCTGCTGGTCGAGCAGCTGTTTGATGGTAAGATACGACCAGAGCCTCTCCAGCGGCAGGTAGTCCCCGCGGGGCGCCGCCACCGGGACCTTAGGCCTCACCTCATAGCGTTTCTGTAACCAATACGTGCTGTTCGTCAAGAAAATACCTGTTTATTTATTTTTCTTATTTATAGAAAAGAAATAAAGGAATTATATAAATTTAAGTAATTTATATTGATGTCATCAGGGTAAAAAAGGTCCTCTAAGAACCCCAACAAAGCTTATTCGTTGTTGTAAATTTTCTTTTCATTACTTTTAACCAATTTGAAATGTATTTATATTTTTTCAAGTTATTCAATATTCAGTAAGCATTTTGAAAAATATTCTTACCCTGCCATAGCCGTCATCAACGCCGCAGAAGGCGCCCACTAGGGGTGTAATCTCAACAGAGTCCTCGTTGACGCGTCCAGCCACCACCAGCTCCGAGCCGCGGTAGTAAGAGCGGAATTCATGTTTCGTCACTGAGTCTGCCTTAACCTGTGGGTTACAGTATTTAATAAAATATATGAGACGACAAATACGAAGAATTATATTTAATGCTAACTAATTTACTAGACTACTAGTGCCTCAGAGCGAGAACAGTTCAAGTTTTTCAATAGGTGGATAAACCCTTCGTGAAGAGTTGATGCCCGATGACGACTGGATGTTAGGTACCTGAGCCGCCGGGTAAGAGAATTTGAGATGCGCAGCAGCGGCGACGAGATCTGTCGATAGAAATCTCGTAGCTGCAGCGCCGCGTCAGCCGCCTCGTAGATGTGTCGCATGAAACCGCCGTGACGGAGGGACAGCTTCCGCAGGAACTTGCGATCCGCGTCTTCACCTGTCAGTTGTCACCACCATCCAGTTAATTCAAGTCATCATACTTCATCTCGGTACTCATACATTTTAGTACAATTTCTTTCAGAAAAGAACATGATAAAGATGATTGCTTATAGCTATCAGGTGACATGGAACTTGGGTATTCAAAATTCCAATCCAATTTCTTTGAGGACGAGGCAATTTTACTATAAGACTCAGGAGGCATGTGATAGAAGATTCTGTACTAATCCAAAAAGAAAAAAGCTTAAAATGTGTCTAAAAAAACAGTTGGATTCTTATGAACGTACCGAAAGCGAGTGAGAAGATGGTAGCCTTGTTGTCTCCGGAGTTCTTTTCCTGGATCCGTGTCAGGATGCGCTTCGGGTTCGTCTCGCCGACGGTCGGGTCGCCGTCAGTAAGGAAGATGATGATTGGCTCCAAGTTTTTCGTGGCTAATTATATGAATGTAAATTTTTTAAATGGCCTGTAGGTCTAGGTCTAGTGGTTAGCGACTCTGACTGCTATACCCGGGCTCGTCTGTTCGATTCACATCCAGGACTGCGTTTGCGTTTAATTTATCAAATCAATATTACGTACGTAGGTATTTAGAAATATATATGTATATCAGTTGTCTAGTACTCATAATACAAGGTTTGCTTAGTTTAAGATTAGATGGAGTTGTGGAATTTTATTATTATATTATACTTTCGGCATAACATTTATAAAGTGCAAATTTTACTGAATATCGATATTATATACGTGGCGGTACAATCAAAATACACAGTCAAAATCAAATTCAAATCAGATATCGCTACAATCCCCCCTTAGTTAATAGTTCTATAGGTAATCATTTTTTCAGATAGCTATATCCTTTCAAATTAATTTGGAAAGATAAAAACTGTATTTTTTTTTAAACTTGAGTTAAAAAAAAATCGAGGCATTACTACAAGCATCTATTGTTCTACGCACATGTTCCTGAGTTTTTACCTTTTTTGTCAGCTTCGGGGGTAGCAACCTCAGTAGCTTTGGAAGCTTCCGTCGGTTTGACAGGGGTTTCTACGGTGGTACCCTCTTCCTTTACTGGCGTGGCGACTGAAGTGGAGTTCGCTGGGGCCGCGGGTACCCAGTCCACACCCTTGTTTATTAGCTCCACAGCTATGTCGAGAGCCGCAGCAATGTTTGTTCCTAAAACGATAAATTAAGTAATTTTCCTCTTCGTTTGTAAAATTTGTTCAGACTATAAAATTACAACGTCTAACTTCATAGAGTGTCCAATTTATGCCCATCAGTAGATAACTAGTAAGAATTGATACTAAACTAATGATGCTTCAATTGATTTAGCGGATTTCTGGGTGCATCAAATTTTATAGACACCTTTTTTACGATTAAATGAAAATTTAATAATGAAGAAAATCAATCAACAAACTGTTATACAGTTTGGCGATTTTTTTGACTTTCTATAATTGTATGCCTTTGTTTTGAATAAATAAATAAAAAAATAAAATAAATTCACAGACAGGACACTAGATCCTGCGACTATTGGCTAAACGCGCCATTCCCTTACCAGCAGAAGTTGTTCATCATCGTGACACGTCTGTCGGGGGCATGATGCGACTTATTATATCATCAATACGATAAGAAAAAAGTAAAAAATGCAAGATTTGTGGCCATCAATGTTAAATACCTAAAAGCAAGTTATCTAAGTGCATGTGGTAGGTTAACTTGGATATTTGACTCATATCTCCACACTCACTCGTGTGCCGATAGTAAGGTTAAAGATCACATTACATTTCGGTATTTAAGTGATGCGGCTTTCTAAGAAAACCTAAACATTTATCTGTACTCTATTGTACCTACTACTATTATTAATCCTCTGAGACTTAAATAAGTTATTGTGGGTATCACCAGGTTGTAAATGAACTGCGATAGCTAGACAGTTTTATTAATACATTTCCGTTGCCTCTATAACAAATACCACAATTTAGCCCATTTGTTGTCGTACTTGACCGATTATTTATCCCGCATTAAGGTATTTAATCCTTGTATCACATACTATTCAAGTAACATGCAAAAAGGCCCCCAGACTCAGAACAAGCATGCGTGGATCACACCAATGCTTCTCATACGCAGGGATCGAACTCTGGGTTTGTTGTGGCGACCTAAACCACTCGACTATCCGTGCAGTTGTAGTTGTGTATAAAGCAGTGTGTTCATACCTCCTGTAGCTTGTAGCCAGCTGACGATGGTCTTGGCGCGAGCGATATTCTCCTTCGTAGCTTTAGAGGGCGGCACCAGAGTGGCTTGCTTGTCGTAGTCAAAGTATGAGTAATGGTGCTTAGGAGGCTCATTTTCCGCTTCCTTAAGGTCGTGGACCTAAAATACCCATTTTTTTTAATTTAACATGTGTAGGTACAGCACTAGTGTCAAAAAGGGGGAAAGAGCAAAAAGGAAATATTCATTCGAGATTCGTATTTTTTTACTATGTCTATTGGCCTTGTTGGCAATTTCTATAATCCGCAAAAGGATTCACTAGTAAAAAACCTGTCCAACGTACCGTAACAGATGACGAGAACTCCACGATGCTGAAGTAGTCGCCTTCGTTTAGCTCCCCGAGAATAGTCTGCATGGCTTCCCTCAGCTGCACGATCTTACGGTCCATCATGGAGCCCGAGGTATCCAGAACGAAAACCACGTGCTTGTTCAAAGGCTCCAGATCACTCGGAGCGAAGAAGTGGACAAAGTATCCATCATTTACCTACAAAAAGGCGAAACATAAGTTCATTCCGATTTTAAAACTGACATTTTTGGGTATAGAAGGTAATAAGACGGTATCTCCCGTGTTGTAGTGCGTAGATCTCTTCACTTGGCTATTGTTTGTCATTCATAAATTTATTTGGATCTTCAGCCGTTTTGAGAATCCGAGAAAGCTTTTAAGGAAGGTCATATTTAATAAACTACAACAAGATGTGTTTTTGTTTTCTGATGTCAGTAGTTAAACGGTAATTCTGTTGTTACGAACAGTTGACAATACAAAAGTGTTTCAAGAATAAACTGACCACGTAAATTATTGTTATAAAATGAGGACGGTCAGCAACGAAAGTCGTTTTTTTTTTCGTTGACTTTTTGCTGACCTGTACCTGTATTTGGGACGTACCAAAATCTCTCCGTCCTTAGGGCGTTCTACATCGTACTGCACCACAAACTGGCCCAGCACACCTTCAGGGTCCTTCTCTTTAGGTTCCGAGTAATACCAGGACGGGTAAGAGTGGGAAGCAGCTTGTGCGGATTCCTTTGATTTTTGCTGAAAATAATGGTTGTTTGGTTATTTTTTTCTCTAACTGTCGCCAGCGTCTAAGTCAGACTCTAATCGAGATAATAACTATCCTATGGGGTTATCCAGGATATAAACTATCTGCATAAAAAAATCTACAGTGGTTTTTCAAGAAAACATAACAAACATCCACCCATACAAAAAAAAACGAGTTGAGAATATTAATAAGATGAAAATACAGAAGATAAATTGGGTGTATTTGAAAAAAAATCCTCATGGGGAAGTCTTTATTTTTTTAAAGAAACTTAACGTTACTTTTTGGAAATATGGCATCGTCATCAGATACCTTACCTTGTAAATGTTCATGAGTAGCTCTTGTTCCTGTAGATCGGGAGTAAACGTGATGGTAGCCTCACGGTCATCATTTGCCCTTACGATTGCTACTTTTGAGTTTTCTGCAAATATGGATTCGTTTAGCAAAAAATTTTCTAATTCGTAGGTAAGTTGAAAGCGATTGAATGTTAGACGTATTCAGATATAGATATGAATTGAAGAAACTCACGAGCGTCATCTTTTGTGGCATCAATTTCATTTCCAGTTCTGATCTCGGGAACCCTCAGTTCCGAGATCTTGGCCGCTTCCTTGACGTGCACGGTGACCGTGAGCTTGGGCACGAGCGCTCCCGGGTGCAGGTTGATGGCGTGGTTGTATACCCCGTTACGACGCACCAGCAACTCTTCGTACGTTAGATTGAAGACCGCAGAAGACGAGGCTTCCACGTTCACGGATACCGTGAAGTGATTGGAGTCACGTGCCCTGTGATAAAGATAAGGTTATTCACTGACTTTCTTTTGTAATTCTAAGGCCCTTTTTTCTCAGATATAGGCCTGGTTTCTCCGTTTGCAGTCGAGCAGGAAAAATCTTTTACAAGGAAAAAGTAATGGGTAAGAATCTTTTACGATGTCGCTGTATGACATCACAGCTACTGCAAATTTACATAGAATGGGTCGTACCAAAAGAGTCAACTTTCAAATCGTTAGTTCAAAGGCATTCAAGTTTGACCTATTTTGCGCCTAGCTTTCATTTTTGTAGATATAAAATATGTATTGTTGGAGTAATGTCTTCTGAATATCGCGGAAAAATTAAAAATTATCGTAATATATTTTCTGAATGTAGAAAATATACTTTCTCTACAAAATTTAAATATTATAACTGCTTCAGTTCCACTTGACTACTAACTATAATACTTTGAAAATGGCTTCGCTATTACAGAAAAGGACAGTTATTATGGCCTTAACTTACTTGGTAGAGATGTGAGCAGCTCCCAGACCTTGGTTGACGGCATCTTGGTAAATCTGCTTCGCTTCTTCTTTCTCCTTGACGTAAGCCTTGTAGGATTTGCCGTCAAGAGTCCTGTAAATAACATAACCAACACTCGTGACCAACACTCATTGACTTATTACTTTCTTATGTCACTAAGTTAATTTATCATTTTATATATCATATTATCTAGAAAAAGCTTGCATTACATGACAAAGACTATAATAAGTCTTGTTATATATATGTAATGTATATGATAGTGCCCAACGGCTCTTTCTATATCCCTTGTCAGTACTTTTGATAGTTCATAATAATAAGACGCTCTCTTTGCGACAGTTCGATTCCATCATCCGCGCGTGACACTTGCCCTATTTACCGAGTCCTAAAGTAATTAAAGTGTCCTTCAATATTCATCTAAGTTTTATTTCTTTGTTTTTTTTAAAAACCGAAATTCGGGAATCCTCATAACAATTTGGTGGCAGCGGTGGGATACCGATGGTGAAGGTATCCCTGGGACGTCTCCTTCTGGACTCGTATTCTAAACTATTTTAAAGCATAAAAGTGTCGAAGTGCCAAAATTAACTCGAACTCAAATAAAATAATAATAATTCAATATTCATATCTATTTTCGGACATCCTAAAATCTGAATAACTTTTCCCGTGGGTATTGTGATTGTGTTCCTGTTTCGTGCCTGATTCCTGAGAGGGAAAGCCTCTTCAACTTCAACAGACCAAAGAAATGGTCATGTTCCAGTACATTTTCTACGTGTTCCTGTAAGTCTTGAAAACATTATATTTCCCAGCGAAAGTGCAACTCATCTCTAACAATTCGAAAACAAGTGCGTGAAAGTGCGTAAACCCAGTGAACTAAACATAAAGGTTTATTTTCTTGTGCGCGTTACTAATTCTAATTTATTTTTTGTTTGCAAACTTTATATTCTAAATGTCTCACTGTTATTGTTAACCATTACTCGGAATTATCACTATCAAGACATTCGATACCGCACTCGCTCTTATCTAAACCTCACATTACAGTTGCCGCCTATTACACCGAACTACATCTTTAGTGGACGCGTTATAAAATTTGTTTAATAAAATGTCTCTTAAACTAGAAAAAAATGAAAATATTCAAATTGGAACTCTATTTAAATTTATAAAAACATTCGATGGCACACGTGAAAAATTGAATTCATTTCTAACTAATTGTGACAACGCAATTGATTTAGCTTCTGATACCCAAAAACCAATATTATTTAAATATATATTATCACAATTAGAAGGCAAAGCCGAAGTAGCTTGCTCCATTAAAGAATTCGACTCTTGGGACCAATTAAATAGTTTCCTTAAGACACAGTTCGGTGAAAGAAAACACTATGCCCATCTTATGACTGAATTACGGGAATGCCAACAACTAAATGAACCGGTTAACCAATTCGCATTACGCCTCGAAACTTGCCTTTCGAAGCTCTTAACAGAAGTAACATTATCCAATAAAAAGAAAAGCGAATTAGTTGGTCGTATAGCGGCTATGGAAGACTTAGCACTCCACACGTTTTTAATTGGCCTTAAGCCCGAAATTTCTAATCTAGTCCGCAGTAGAAACCCATCCACTCTCAACGATGCAATCAATTTTGCCGTCTCAGAGGAGAAGATCCTAAATTCGTATAATAAGCGTAATCCTCAAAGTTCAACATTACATCGTATTGCATTTAAACCACAATATCCTTCTCGTCCTTCAAACCATGATGTCAATTCTAAGCCGCAAATGGCTAAACAATATGACCGAGATAATAAAAATCTATTCTGTAGGTATTGTAAAAATCAAGGTCATACCATTGAAACATGTAGAAAACGCGAGTACAACAATAATCGGTTCAAGGCTAATCCATCTCCCAAATATCAAAAGCAACCTTATCAGGAGAACTATAAACCTGCTCGCGTTAATTGTGTAACCAGTGAAGATGACTATTATAATCCGGAACCACAACCATCCACGAGCACAAATGATACCCAATATGACGAAACCCACGATTTAAACGAATAGTGGGCTCACGGAGGTGCCTCGTGAGGCCCAAAATACGACCTCTCACAAAATCCTTCCATGTCAACGGCACCAATTTACCTAAATCCAAGGACCACACGGGTAACCAGCCCCAAGCAAGTGTCCATTCTACTAAATCCAAGGACCACACGGGTAACCAGCCCCAAGCGAGTGTCCATTCTTCTAAATCCAAGGACCACACGGGTAACCAGCCCCAAGCAAGTGTCCATTCTACTAAATCCAAGGACCACACGGGTAACCAGCCCCAAGCAAGTGTCCATTCTCCTAAATCCAAGGACCACACGGGTAACCAGCCCCAAGCAAGTGTCCATTCTCCTAAATCCAAGGACCACACGGGTAACCAGCCCCAAGCAAGTGTCCATTCTCCTAAATCCAAGGGTCTCACGGGTAACCAGCCCCAAGTAAAAGCCCAAAACTGCTTTACTGACAATTTCCTGGAAGAAAATAAAATATATGAAATATCGTATAATCGAAATATATCCTTACCTCATGTCTGCATTCAAACATCCGTTTCTGAGAAACCACTTATTTTACTCGTAGACACTGGATCTTCGATCTGCCTTCTCCAAAAGACCTCTATTCAATCATACTCCGACCTGAAACTCAATGAAAACATAATTAAATTAAAAGGCATAGATAGTAAAGAAAATGCTGTACTTACCCTTGGTAATTTCGATATGAACCTTATATTCGGCAAAGAATCTATATCTTACCCATTTCACGTAGTAGAACCAATTGATTTCCCCTACGATGGTATCATAGGAAATAATTTACTTACCCATTATCAGTGTTCTATTGATTACAATCGTCATATTCTTAACCTAGGAATAAATAAAATTAAACTAAATTTCACAGACCCAATTTATCAAATACCACCTCGTTCTGAAATCACTGTAGAATGTTCAGTAAGTAACCCTGAATTAAAAGAAGGTCTCATTCTTGACCAACATATAAGTGATACGTTATTTATTGCGAATTGCTTAGCTAAAGTCAAAAGGAACAATCGAATTAACCTAACAGTTCTTAATACTTCTGAAGACCCTGTCTCTCTAAACTCTAATCTGCAACTTACCTTACACCCGATCAACTATGAAACTTGTCAAGTACATAATACTTACCAAACAGTTCTCGACAGAACTAACGAAGTCCTTAACCTTCTCCGCGTTTCACATCTAAATACAGAAGAAAGCGAAGCCCTCTATGACGTGTGCTCGAATTATTCCGATATATTTCACTTACCTAATGATCCACTTAGCTCAACTGACAGTATTCAACATGAAATCCGCACATCTTCTGATCAGCCCATTAACGTTAAATCTTATCGCTTCCCGGAAATACATAAGCAAGAAGTCAACTCCCAAATAAAGAAAATGATAGGTCAGAATATTATTAAACCTTCCTTATCTCCGTGGTCTTCTCCAATATGGATTGTTCCCAAAAAGATCGACGCTTCTGGTGAAAAGAAGTGGCGTATAGTCATTGACTATAGAAAGTTAAATGACATCACAATTGGTGAAATCTATCCTATTCCTAACATTGTTGAAATATTAGATCAATTAGGTAACTCTAAATACTTCTCTACTCTAGACCTTGCTTCCGGATTTCACCAAATAAAAATGTCTCCACAAGACGCTTGTAAAACCGCGTTCAGTGTTCCCCAAGGACATTTCGAATTCACTCGAATGCCCTTTGGTTTAAAAAACGCGCCAGCGACCTTCCAACGTCTAATGAATAATGTCTTAACAGGCCTTCAAGGCGAAAGATGTTTTGTTTATCTAGACGATATTGTCGTTTATTCACATGATTTAAATAGTCATATTCAAAATTTGACAGCAGTTTTTCAAAAACTTCGTAGTTTTAACTTGAAATTGCAACCAGATAAATGTGAATTCTTAAGAAAAGAAGTCGGCTATCTAGGACACATTATAACAGAAAATGGCCTAAAACCTGATCCAAATAAAGTTAAATCTGTTCAAGAATTCCCAGTTCCAAAGTGTCCGAAAGATATAAAATCATTTTTAGGTCTTATATCTTACTACAGACGTTTTATCCCTGAATTTTCAAAATTATCGAAGCCACTCTCCTCTCTTCTTAAGAAAAATGTATCATTTGTTTGGACAAATGAACAACAGTTAGCTTTTGAAACGCTTAAAGATAAGCTGACTAGCGCTCCAGTCCTTATTTATCCCGATTTCACAAAATCCTTTAACCTTACTTGTGATGCAAGTAACTATGCAATCTCTGCTATCCTGTCTCAAGGGCCAGTTGGCAAAGACCATCCCGTAGCCTATGCGTCTAGAACCTTGAACAAATGCGAAATCAACTATAGCACAACTGAAAAGGAATTATTGGCTATAGTATGGGGCTGCAAAACCTTTAGACCGTACCTGTTTGGTCGTAAATTTATGATCATAACTGACCATCGTCCTTTAAAATGGCTTTTCAACCACACTGACCCGAGCAGTAAATTGCAACGTTGGCGTCTCCAACTTCAAGAATTTGAATACGAAATAGTCTACCGAAAAGGTAAGCTAAATTCAGCAGCTGATGCTCTTTCTCGTTATCCTGTCAACCCTGCATATCCTGCAGATCCTGATACTGAGCTTATAGATTTAGGTCCATTAGACATTAGCCCTTTCAATGCAGAAGTAGGTGACTTCAGTCCTTTAAATATTCCAAGTCCTATGAATTTACCAGATCCTCTAATTCCTGACGAAATCCTGAGTCCCTCTCCAGAAGTTTTAAACGAAAATCCAAACATAGAAAGGGAAAATGAATTACAGCCTTCCGCTAACCAAGTTCCCGGAACGCAGTCTCTGCCTTTAAATTCACCTGATACTTACTCAAAATTCCTGAAAGTTCCTCGGACTGTAACGTATGACACAGTGATTTCCGAGTTCAACGATAGCCTACTAAAAACTCAGAATAACGTCTTAGTAATACCTACATCGCTTGATCTAGACGAATCTATTCCCTACGTCCAAGAAATCTTATCAAATTCGCCAGATTCCGAGTCGTTTATGAATTCAGAGAGAACCCTACATTCCTATAAACCATTATTGGTCGCTGATAAAACCTACTATTTCCTATTTATTAAAGTACACCACTTTGACAATTGTACCTATAGTGATATCTTCGAATCCTTAAAGAATCTACGTAATCACCTAATGTCTCTTAACGAGGCTATTCATAAAATAAGTATTACTGACTTCAAAAATCCATTTGATAAACATACATATATTAAAATTTATAATATGCTAGCTCACCTCTTTCACAATACATCAATTCAAATTCAGGTGTATCGCAATAAAATATATTATCCTAGTCCTTCTGAAGTTCAGAAAATTCTCCGTGAGAATCATGATATTCCTGTCGCTGGGCACCTTGGTGCAAATAGAATGTTTAATAAAATTCGAGAGCAGTATTTTTGGAAGAATATGAGGACGGAAATAGAAGATTATGTAAAAAAGTGTAATTCTTGTCAGACCAACAAAGCTCTTAGGAAAATTAACCGTGCACCCATGCAGATAACTAGCACCTCCACTGCCCCCTTTGAAAGAATGTCTCTTGATATAGTTGGTCCTCTTCCTGAATCCGGCACAGCCAAAATTAAATATATTCTAACACTTCAGGACGACCTAACTAAATATTCAATAGCATATCCAATTCGAAGTACTACCGCCGAAGAAACCAGCGACTGCCTGATTCACTTTATTTCTTTGTTTGGCATACCAAAAACTATCCTTACTGATCAAAGCACAAATTTTACAGCAGAGCTATTTAAAGAAACCTGCAAATTTCTAAAGATTAAACAGCTGTGGTCATCTCCATACCATCCACAGACACAAGGCGCTCTGGAAAGAAGCCATTCCACCTTAAAAGAGTACCTTAAATCTTACATATCTGAAAACCAAGACAATTGGCCAAAATATGTATATACTGCTATGCTCGCCTATAATACATCTATACATTCAACAACAAATTTCACTCCCTACGAGTTGATTTTCGGTCATAAACCAATCCTTCCTAATTCCATATATGAACCTAACACGAATGCCTCGTATCCGGACTATATTAAGATGCTTCAACATCGCCTTAAATGCACGCGTGATAAAGCCGTCGAATTTATAAAAAAGTCGAAAGAGTCTTCCAAAGCCTATTACGATGCCCGCACAAGACCTGTAAGTTACCATGCTGGTGACTATGTGTACCTTAAAAATCACCTCCGTATGCGTAAGGCTCTATCTCCGGTCTGGAAAGGCCCTTATAAAATTATTAAGGTTAATGGTAGAAATAGTGTAACGCTATTAATAAATAGACGACACGTGTCCCATCATTTTGATGAAATAAAATTAGCTCATCGCCGTGACACCGTGTCATAATCACTTTAAGCTTGTTTTAACTTAACGTAATATTTAAGTTTAGTTAGTCTTAGTTTAACTCTTAATTATTCCTTTACAGTTCTCTGTCTTCCGCAAAAGCAATGTTCATCACAAGTTCCACGAATGCTTCCGGCATATATTTTGACCCCATTGGGTCATTAAAAATGATAGACGGTTTCCTTAGCGTACTAATTCCAATAGATATTTCATTTATTCAACCGCATATTAAGAATCTTAACGGTGTGATAGGCACTTCTAAGTTCCTATGTAAGCAGACTGCTCTGTATACCGATATCGAGTGTCTTAATTTGCACCAGCCGTTATCAATAAGATACAACGACATTATTCGAGATTACGATTCTATTTCTCACTTAATTGAATCAAGGTCTAAACGTTCAGCCTGGTTTGGGGGTATTGGCACCCTATTCAAAAATCTATTTGGTACTATGAACGAAGACGACGCAATAAATTATAGTAACGCTATTCAATTAATAGAGAAAGATCAATCTAAATTATCCGAATTAGTCAAACAAAATATATTAGTAACTACTTCAACACTCTCTTCAATAGAAGACTCAGTAAATAAAATTAGTGTCAACGAGCAGAGATTAAATGATGCTATTGATGACATAGCTTTATTCCAAAAGAACTTGACCTTGTTAGCTGATAAATTAATATTAAAAACTAAATTCAATGGAATGTTAAATTTATTAGAAAGTAGTCTCCTAACTTTATCTTTTAAACTAGAAGACACTGTAAACGCTATTATGTTTAGTAAATTAAATATTTTGTATCCTTCTATTATAAGTCCAAAACAGCTATTTACAGAGCTTGTTAATAATTATAGGTTTTTAGCTGATAATCATCAATTTCCTTTAAGTTTAACTTTAGAAAATATACACACTTTAATGAATGTTTCAGAAATTGCGAGTTATTATAATAATAACAAAGTTGTATTTGCCTTAAAAATACCTTTAGTAAATTCCAGGAGCTATGATTTATATCATAACATACCTTATCCAGTTTCTGTAACCCATGATACTTATACTATGATCATTCCCTCTACTAAATATCTAGCTATTAACAGAGATAGATCATATTATAGTAAATTAGATAATCTAAGTAGCTGTAAGACAATAAATAACCAGTACTATATATGTGACAACCTAGATACTTACTCGTGTGCCAGGACTCCGATCTGCGAATCGGATATAATCTCAAAAGCATTAAAATCTGTGCCTAGTAATTGTAAGACCCAATTCATTCAAGGCCAACTAGATATTTGGCAAACGTTGTCTAACAATACATGGTTATATGTTATTACAAACCCTTCCAAATTGTCCATAGACTGTAAAGCTTCCAATACTGAAGTTATCATATCAGGCACAGGCATGATAAACTTACCTCCGTATTGTATAGCCTTTTATAAAGACTCAAGGTTAATACCCAAATATTACAAAACAATTAAAGTCCAAACAATTAAAATTAACTTTAATCTAGTAAATGACTCTTGTTGTAATTCAGAAACATTATCGAAACTTAAGCCTCAAATTCCCGTTTTAAATCTTACTAATATTAACCTTGATTCTATAACGTCACGACGAAATTTGGAAACCAGCCGCATTGTCAATAACCTTGACAAATTAATTGAAAAACCACATATTGTTTTATATGGTGAATATTATTCCTATGTAACAATAATTATATCTGTTATTATTGTAATATATATTCTTGTACTATTTTGTAAGTTTATAAAATCGGGCATTTGTCATCGCCTCTTAAATAGACAAGCTTTCAAATGTAATACGGAAAAAGCTGAAGAACTTACAGAAGTTGCTGCTAGTTCTTCCGACATTTCCGCACCTAAAATCCGTAAATCCCTTGCATAAACTTAACCTTTTAAGGATAAGTTTAGTCAAAACCCTGGGGGCTGTTATATATATGTAATGTATATGATAGTGCCCAACGGCTCTTTCTATATCCCTTGTCAGTACTTTTGATAGTTCATAATAATAAGACGCTCTCTTTGCGACAGTTCGATTCCATCATCCGCGCGTGACACTTGCCCTATTTACCGAGTCCTAAAGTAATTAAAGTGTCCTTCAATATTCATCTAAGTTTTATTTCTTTGTTTTTTTAAAAACC